>NW_026973680.1:635000-645000 GCF_035594125.1 Scylla paramamosain | reverse complement strand
GCGACCAAAACTGAATGAGTATCTCAGTTCGTTCAGCAGTTTACAGCACACGGTATTGACACGGACGCACAAGTACTAAGGAAACTAGAACGCGGCCGCCCGCTGTCTTGACGTAACCACGCGGCAGTGGCGAGGCGAGCAGGACTAAGGCGGCTGAGAGTTACAGATCCAGTGTCTCAGTTCGAAGGTTCGTTGTTTGGAGTATTGTTCACGCAGCTAAGCCAAATGTCCACGGTCTGACAGTGCGGGAAATATCTATAGCATTCTTTAGTGTGTAGGAGGATACGTGAATTAAAGATGAGGTGTAATATAAAATCTCCAGGGGATGTACTTATATTCAATGGCCTTTATTGTTGTCACGTGAGACTAACCCGCGCTGACTCGACTCATACATTGAAGCTTTACGTTGCCAGATTCCACACGGAACATTAATCCTAGATGTGTGTGTGTGTGTGTGTGTGTGTGTGACAGAGAGAGAGAGAGAGAGAGAGAGAGAGAGAGAGAGAGAGAGAGAGCATAATTTCTATTCGTATGATTTTTCTTCATCTTTTATTTATTTTCTATCTATTTATATTTATGTATTTGTTTATTGTTTGGGTGGGTATACACTCAGTGCCACCACCACCACTGCGATTTGTGGCGCTGTGTTGCAGTCATTGTCATCATAATCATCATCATTCTCCTCATCTTTCTTTTCTTCTTCCTCCTCTTCTTCTTCCTCCTCGTTCTTCTTTTCCTCCTCTTCTTCCTCCTCTTCTTCTTCTTCTTTCTCCTCGTTCTTCTTTTCCTCCTCTTCATCATCAACATAATAATATTATTCTCTTCCTCTTCCGCCTCCTCATCATTAGAAATTTGTTCCTCTCCTCCTCTTCCTCCTACTCTTCCTCCTCTTTCTCGTCCTCCTCCTCCTCCTCTCTCTCTCATCTCCTCCTCCTCACCATCATCATCATCACCATTATCATAATCTCCATCTTTCTCATCAGAATCACCACAACCTCCTCCTCCTCCTTCTCCTCCTCACCACCACCACCACCACCACCATCATAATCTATTTCCGGTAATACTGCAGTACAAATGTCTTCCAAACATCCTATACGCATCACCATTTTTTGTCTATTCCAGGTCACCCGAGCAACACTTCTCTCTTCTCTCCAACTGAAATGAATCTGTGAGCACTGCCTTGTTTTACCATCCTTTCGTTGACATTCTGCTTTCCTAACTGTCTGTATCACTGGCTCCGCGCTTACTGTGCCCTGCGTATGTCAACTTACTTCTTCAGTGCACTATCACCATCAAGAAGCGGGGTCAGGATTTGCTTAAATGGACATGCCGTGACTCTCTCTATATATGACGAGGACAGACGAGACTACGAGTGAATATACCGGGTCAGTTTTAGTCTCTTCGTAAGCTATTCAAACCAAACACTCCTCTTATTTGTTCGGGAGCTTACCAACTTAGGAAGCGTTTTTGGTTGATAGCTTACGAAAAGACTGTGGAATTGACCCTTTTGCCTTACCAGTTCTGTTTTCGGTACTCCCCCAAACGACAAGCAGTGTGCAAAGTTGATTGTGGAACCTGACGACGGCTAAAGCACTTTTGTTGGTTAGCTAGCAAGAGGAAAAAGGGTGACTCTGGAACTGGCCTGTCAGCAATAAGGCGGTAGTTTGAAGGGTTAGACTGGATGGGGACGATAGGTGGAAATAGGGAGGTGTGTGTTTCGTACAGGGACCGCCACGTGCAGACCTGATGGCTTCTTACAACTTTCCTTATTTTCTTATGTTCTCATGTTCTTTTAAGGAGGAGGAGGAGGAGTGGTCAGACTTTCTCACCTTCCACCTCCCTGGACTGCGCCTTCTGAGTGTCTCTAACCCTTTCACTGCTATTTGACACATCTTTTAATCACTAACCACTCCGAGACCTATTTTCTTGTAAATATCAAAATGTATTCCTTTCTATGCCTTGTGTTTCCTGTAGATGGTGATGAGGGGAACGTACGTTGTTTTAGTGTTGTGAATTGTTGCATACCGCAGTGGAAGGGCAGCAGGGTGTTGCGTCATGGCCTTCCCACTTCCCAGTCTTCTTATCTTGACTGGTGCGAGGTCGTCACGGTGGCCTGTGCTTTTACTGACGGCATGGCGTATTTCTTCACTCATTACATGGTCTACCTAATAAATAGTCACGATTTTGCCTTACACAGTTTTCATAAGAATAATTCGAGTAGGTGGGAAATATTAAGGAATTTTCTATTACACCAATGAAAATAAATAGAAAAATCGTTAAGTACATTATTTTTCTTAGCAATCACGTATTTTAGTCTATTTCTTTCCAATATACTTTAATCTTCATTTTCTGACATTATTTTTTTTTCCTTTCCACAAAATAATCACTCGATTTTTTTTACTCCTTAGGGTTTTAAATGAACAATTTCAAATATTTTTTTTATAATATTTTTTTTTCATGTGTGTGTGTGTGTGTGTGTGTGTGTGTGTGTGTGTGTGTGTGTGTGTGTGTGTGTGTGTGTGTGTGTGTAAGTAATGTTTATTGCTTTATAACATTAATACAAGAATTACTGTAACATTTTCATTTTGTATCAAATTGTGTTGAGCCGCAGCTCGTGCAGACTTGTTTGAGTTGAGCCATTGTCACACAGAGAGCACTCACGCTTTCATGTCAATCATCCTTTTCAAAAACATACATTATCACACACAAAAAAAAAAATAAATAAATAAAATAAATAAATAAATAACGTTAATTATATGCATACACATATTCACACACACACACACACACACACACACACACACAAGTATACATATACACACACATACATACACATACATATATTTACGTATACATTTAAGCATACATACATACATATACACATACATGTACATACACGTACATACTCACGCATGCATACATACATACATACATACGCACACATTTTTTTTTTTTTTTATGTAGGAAGGACACTGGCCAAGGGCAACAAAAATCTAATAAAAAAAATGCCCACTGAAATGCCAGTCCTATAAAAGGGTCAAAGCAGTGGTCAAAAATTGGTGGATAAGTGTCTTGAAACCTCCCTCTTGAAGGAATTCAAGTCGTAGGAAGGTGGAAATACAGAAGCAGGCAGGGAGTTCCAGAGTTTACCAGAGAAAGGGATGAATGATTGAGAGTACTGGTTAACTCTTGCGTTAGAGAGGTGGACAGAATAGGGGTGAGAGAAAGAAGAAAGTCTTGTGCAGCGAGGCCGCGGAAGGAGGGGAGGCATGCAGTTAGCAAGATCAGAAGAGCAGTTAGCATGAAAATAGCGGTAAAAGACAGCTAGATATGCAACATTGCGGCGGTGAGAGAGAGGCTGAAGACAGTCAGTTAGAGGAGAGGAGTTGATGAGACGAAAAGCTTTTGATTCCACCCTGTCTAGAACAGCAGTATGAGTGGAACCCCCCCAGACATGTGAAGCATACTCCATACATGGACGGATAAGGCCCTTGTACAGAGTTAGCAGCTGGGGGGGTGAGAAAAACTGGCGGAGACGCCTCAGAACACCTAACTTCATAGAAGCTGTTTTAGCTAGAGATGAGATGTGAAGTTTCCAGTTCAGATTATAAGTAAAGGACAGACCGAGGATGTTCAGTATAGAAGAAGGGGACAGTTGAGTGTCATTGAAGAAGAGGGGATAGTTGTCTGGAAGGTTGTGTCGAGTTTATAGATGGAGGAATTGAGTTTTTGAGGCATTGAACAATACCAAGTTTGCTCTGCCCCAATGAGAAATTTTAGAAAGATCAGAAGTCAGGCGTTCTGTGGCTTCCCTGCGTGATATGTTTACCTCCTGAAGGGTTGGACGTCTATGAAAAGACGTGGAAAAGTGCAGGGTGGTATCAGCAGCGTAGGAGTGGATAGGACAAGAAGTTTGGTTTAGAAGATCATTAATGAATAATAAGAAGAGAGTGGGTGACAGGACAGAACCCTGAGGAACACCACTGTTAATAGATTTAGGAGAAGAACAGTGACCGTCTACCACGAATGTTGCAGAAGTTAATGAGGAAAAAGTTGAGGGGGGTGTCAAGACACTTAGGGTCGTCGACAGAAAGGCAGTCCGACCTGGGGACATTTATGGTCCCCTCCCCAGATGGGGACTCCGAGGCTGGTGTAGGAGTCGCCATGATGATTTTAAAATTTTTGAGTGAAGTGTGTGTGTGTTATTAGGTGCTTGTAGTTTTGTGTGGAGAAAGAGAGTTGTCTTTAGAGGGCAGGCTGTGACTGCCCCCTTGTGTTGTGAGACACAAAGGGAAACGTTCAGTGAGGTCACAGCTGGGTTTAATGATAAGTTCACAGCACCCCCTGAACAGTGCTTTAGACCTCACTGGGAGTAATTATCGTTTCGGCAGGTGTCTACTGCCTCCTCCACAGTAGTAGTAGTAGTAGTAGTAGTAGTAGTAGTAGTAGTAGTAGTAGTAGTAGTAGTAGTAGTAGTAGTTGTAGTAGAACTAGTAGTAATACTAGTAATAATAGTAGTTGTAGTAGTAGTAGTGGTAGTGGTAGTAGTAGTAGTAGTAGAAGTAGTGATAGTAGTAGTACTACTACTACTACTACTACTACTAGTAGTAGTAGTATTACTACTACTCGTACTACTACTATACTACTACTACTACTACTACACTACTACAACTCTTCGTACTACAACTCCTCGTACTACTACTTCTCGTACTACTACTACTCGTACTACTACTACTCGTACTACTACTGCTACTACTACTACTACTACTACTACTACTATACTACTACTACTACTCGTACTACTCGTGCTACTACTACTCGTACTGCTGCTGCTACTACTACTACTACTACTACTACTACTACTACTACTACTACTACTACTACTACTACTACTACTACTACTACTACTACTAGTACTACTCGCACTACTACTACTATTACTACTACTACTACTACTACTCGCACTACTACTACTACTACTACTACTATTACTACTACTACTACTACTTAGGAAGGAGATAGGAAAAAAATGGTTCTCAAATAGAGTGGTAGATGAGTGGAACGGACTCAGTAATCATGTTGTTAGTGCTAGGACACTAGAGAGCTTTAAGAGAAGATTAGACAAGTTTATGGATGGGAATAACAGATGGAAATAGGTAGGTGTGTTTCATACAGGGACTGCCACGTGTAAGCCTGGTCGCTTCTTGCAGCTTCCCTTATTTCTTATGTTCTTATGTACTACTACTACTACTCGTACTAGTACTACTACTGCTACTACTCGTACTACTACTACTACTACTCGTACTACTACTACTACTACTACTACTACTATTACTACTACTACTCGCATTACTACTATTACTACTACTACTATTACTCGGACTACTACTACTACTACTACTACTCGCACTACTACTACTACTACTACTACTACTACTCGCACTACTACTACTACTACTACTGTTACTACTACTCGCACTACTACTGCTACTACTACTCGCACTACTACTACTAC
This sequence comes from Scylla paramamosain, assembly GCF_035594125.1. Classification (NCBI taxonomy): domain Eukaryota; kingdom Metazoa; phylum Arthropoda; class Malacostraca; order Decapoda; family Portunidae; genus Scylla; species Scylla paramamosain. The sequence continues at coordinate 639,485 of NW_026973680.1, read as the reverse complement.
TACGACTACTACTACTACTACTACTACTCGCACTATTGCTACTGCTACTGCTACCACTACTACTGCTCGTACTACTACTACTCGTACTGCTACTACTACTACTCGTACTACTACTACAATTATAGGAGGAGGCAGTAGACACCTGCCGAAACGATAATTACTCCTAGTGAGGTCTAATGCACTGTTCAGGGGGTGCTGTGAACTAATCATTAAACCCAGCTGTGACCTCACTGAACGTTTCCCTTTGTGTCTCACAACACAAGGGGGCAGTCACAGCCTGCTCTCTAAAGACAACTTCCTTCCTCCACACAAAACTACACCTAAAACAAGCACCTAATAACATACACACCCATCACTCAAAAAAAATAAAATCATCATGGCGACTCCTACACCAGCCTCCGAGTCCCCATCTGGGGAGGCGACCATAAATGTCCCCAGGTCGGACTGCCTTTCCGTCGACGACCCTAAGTGTCTTGACACCCCCCTGAACTTTTTCTTCATTAACTTCTGCAACATTCGCGGTCTAAGATCTAATTTTCAATCTGTAGAACACCACTTCTCCTCTTCTAAACCTCATCTTCTTTTCCTCACTGAAACTCAGGTGTCTGAGGCAACTGACAGTAGCCCCTTTTCTGTTCCCTCCTACTTTCTCTATCCTCATTTTCGATCCAAAGCTGGATACTGCGTTTATGTGCGCAATGACTTAACCTGCTCTCGTGCCCACGCTCTTGAATCATCCGAGTTTTCCACCATCTGGCTGCGACTACAGAGTCACTCTCAAACTAAATTTATCTGTGCTGTATACCTCCCACCTAACTCCTCTGACTATGAGAAATTCTTTGACTACTTAACTTCCAAAGTGGAGCACATTCTGACCCTCTTCCCTTTTACAGAGATCTCCATTCTTGGAGACTTCAATGTTCACCACCAGGTTTGGCTTTCCTCTCCCTTCACTGACCGTCCTGGTGAACTAGCCTACAACTTTGCTATCCTCCATGACCTAGAGCAATTGGTGCAACACCCTACTCGTATTCCTGACCGTCTTGGAGATATGCCCAACATTCTTAATCTTTTACTGACCTCTAATCCCTCTGCTTATGCTGTCACCCTTTCTTCTCCATTGGGCTCCTCCGATCACAATCTCATATCTGTATCTTGTCCTATTGCTCCAATCCCTCCTCAGGATCCCCGTAAGCGAAGGTGCCTCTGGCGTTTTGCCTCTGCCAGCTGGGGGACCTGAGGAGATATTTTGCTGATTTTCCTTGGAATGACTACTGCTTCTTTGTCAGAAACCCGTCTTTGTGTACTGAGCGCATAACAGAGGTGATAGTGTCTGGCGTGGAGGCGTACATTCCTCACTCTTTTTCTCGTCCTAAACCTTCTAAACCTTGGTTTAACACAGCTTGTTCTCGTGCTATACATGATAGAGAGGTGGCCCACAAAAGGTACTAAAGCCTTCCATCACCAGAATCTCATGCACTTTATTTTACATTTCTGCCCGGAACCATGCCAAGTCTGTTCTCCAACTAGCCAAAAACTCCTTCATTAACAGAAAGTGTCTAAACCATTCAAGATCTAACTCCCCTCGTGACTTCTGGCATCTAGCCAAAACTAATGACTGTGGCATCCAACCATATCTAATACTCTATAATATAAACATTAGTTGTTAACTATAAATTCACTCTACCTCTACTCTACCTACTCTTATGCCACTCTCCACCACTGTAGCCTCGCAGTCGAGGCCTCCTAAGTCTGCAGGTATGGGAGTGGAATGCCTTGTCCCCCTGAGACACAGGAGGGCAGATCTGAGGAGGGAGAATGAGAGACGGCACCTCATCCATGCGACGACATGGCTCCTTGGCTGGTGCTTCTTTTCTGCCATTAGGTCGGCTAGTCTTGAGTAGAAGCACTGAGCCTTGGAGCCCATCCCGCCAGATGTGGTGAAGACCAGAGGTGTGAAGCTGCCCTGGTCAACGTGTTGGATTCTCTCCCTATACGCTCGGATCTTTTCCCGCTCATTCTTGCGGTGGGCGGCCTCCAGGGAGAGTTCGTGGTGACAGGCGGCCATCGGGTCAAAGATCCGTATGTCCATGAATGCTTTCTGTCCCCTTGTCCAGAACCCTCGTGCACTGACGTCGACTCGAGCCTCGTTGGTGGTGTTGGCTGTTCTGTAGCGCAGGTGCTCGCCGTCTAGCGGCAGGAGGGTCGGTTCAGTGGAGACATCGTGGCACACCTCCCTGAGCATGCTGGCGATCAGATCTCTCACCTCATCGTGCCTGATACATACGAATCCCCCCTTTTTGCACGTCATGGTGTGGTTGACGTCATTGGGGGAGCCACACACACAAGTACTGGGGAGTCCTTCCATCGGCCAGCCGTACCTCAGAGCAATGGCGTCGACAAATTCTTGTTTGTTGAGGCTGAAGCCCTTCGCTCTGATGGGCAGTGACGTTAGCCAGTTAGAGGCTCCCGTTTCCTGTGCAGTGAGGATTTTTCTCACTGTGGTTGCAGGCAGGATGTTTATCAGGTCTTCGAGACAGTTTCGTTGATGTTGTTGCCTATCTCTAGATATAATTCGTCCTTGCTCAGTGACTGCACTTTGGGCTATTTCACCATGTGCGTCATACTACTGTCATACCATGTCACTCATACTACTACTACTACTACTACTCATACTACTACTACTACTACTACTCATACTACTACTACTACTACTACTCATACTACTGCTACTACTACTACTACTACTACTACTACTACTACTACTACTACTACTACTACTACTACTACTACTACTACTACTACTACTACTACTACTACTACTCATACTACTACTACTACTACTACTACTACTCATACTACTACTACTACTATTACCTCTACTACTACTACTACTACTACTATTACTACTACTAGTACTACTACTCGTACTACTACACTAGAAATAAACTACTACTTTTACTACTACTACAGAAATTACTACTACTACTACTACTACTACACTAGAAATAAACAACAACTACTACTACTACTACTATTACTACTACTACTACTATACTAGAAAACTACTATTACTACTACTAGTACACTAGAAATAAACTAATACAACATTAGAAATTACTACTACTACTACTACTACTACTACTACTACTATTACACTAGAAATAAACTACTACTACTACTACTACTACTACTACTACATTAGAAATAAACTACTACTACTTCATTAGAAATTGCTGCTGCTACTACTACTACTACTACTAGAAATTGCTACTACTACTACTAGTACTACTACATTAGAAATAAACTACTACTACTTCACTAGAAATTGCTGTTGCTGCTACTACTACTACTAGAAATTGGTGCTACAACTACTATTACTACTACTACTACTACTACTACACTATAAATAACAAGGAAAAACTGCAACAGCACTAAGAATAACTAATTTCAACATGGAAAATAACAATATAAACAACAACAAAAACAAAAATCAAAATCATTCACAAAAACTACAACCTCAGCAACAAGAGCAACAACGACGGAATAATTGAAAAGGTTATGGAAACATCAACAAAAACAACACTGGCATCGTTATCGCTTCTCGCTGTCAGCTCATCGCTCACATTTACGCCATCATCCTCGTAAAAGATGACGAACGACCTCCATTTTTTTATTTTGCGAGAGAGAGAGAGAGAGAGAGAGAGAGAGAGAGAGAGAGAGAGAGAGAGAGAGAGAGAGAGAGAGAGAGAGAGAGAGAATTCCCACAGATTGAGACAAGGGGTGAGAAATTCAGAAATGCTTCAGGGTACAAGTTCTACGAGATGTAACTATTATTGTATCACACTGTCAAATATGTAAAGTTTTGGTGTAGAATACTTGAACGCAAAATATCCCTGCACATTGTTAAAGTAGAAGTTTCCAGTTGCCAGTCACGACCCACCTGAAAGGGTACGGTGCATCTTTAAATATGATGAATTGAAAGTATATCAGTCGTTACTGCTTCCTGGCATTTTGATGTGAGATGAATGTCTCAGTCTTCCATCAGCGCTCTCTCTCTCTCTCTCTCTCTCTCTCTCTCTCTCTCTCTCTCTCTCTCTCTCTCTCTCTCTCTCTCTCTCTCCCTGGATTCATCAGTAGTTTATTATACGTACCTTTTTTCGTCAGATTGTGTTTTCCGTAATCCTGCAGAACCAAAATAGAAAAAAAAAAAAAAAAAACTTATAACGATATAGTTTTGGAATATCTTTAGAGAAGATCAACCAAAAAGTTAATATTGACATTGCAAACTTTGGCTGCAGAGTGGTGGTCAGATAAGTAAAGTTTAATCGAACCTTTCCATCCCTTGACAAAAATTTCTCAGACGGTTAAAACTCAAAGGCTGGCTATTTCTGCCTCACACGAACGAATTTATTCCTCAGATAAAACGAACACGTTTTCCTTGTAAGATGACAGTGAGTTACACATAAGGAACAGACATTCTCT
>NW_026973680.1:622500-625000 GCF_035594125.1 Scylla paramamosain | reverse complement strand
TAGGGTACGTTGTTCCCGTCTCCGGTGACTGGTTTCATCTTTTTTTATTGTTTAGGCAGTAATGTGAATTTTTGTGTGTTTGTTTTAATTTTCCATTTGTTTTCGTAGTTATTGATATTTTTTTTTATTTCTCTTTCTATTCTCTTTGCTAACATGTTTTTTTTGATTTACCTGCATATGTGATGATTTGTGTGACGAATATTTGTGCTGTCTGTGCGTGGTGTTGTAATGTCGTGCGTGTATACAGTGTAGAGAGATTATTTGTAAGCAATCTGCCACTGGATATGACTACCGAATATGAAAATGTTGATGATTTTGCCAATAATGTAACAAATGTCTTATATGAGTGTGCAGCTACTAGTAGGTGTGCCCAGGATGTACAGAACGTTGACAATAATTTAGGCAGGTGGGAGAGGTTAATGGAGGATAAAGATGATGCGCGAATATGGAGAGCTATAAACTGGAGGGGAGAGCTTGGAGTAAATTACAATGAAGATCAATGATCGACTGACCAGAAATTTAAGGAGTATTTTGAGAATTCGCTTAACTTACAAACCAATTTGGAGCTCTCTGATGATTTGTGTACTGATGTGAATGTATCTTTTTTAGATGAACCTATAACATCAATTCAGGTAGAACAGCAAGCTAAATTCATGAAGTCTGATAAAGCATGTGGACTTGATAGGGTATATTCGGGTATATTTAAGATTTTACCTGAGACGTGGATTCTAATAATTACTTCACTATTTAATAACATTTTTCTCCTCAGGAGTGTATCGCAATCTTGGGCAAGAGCAAAATTGTTCACAGTATTTTAAGAAGGGGGATAGATCGAGTGCCCGAAATTATCGAGGAATTAATATTATAAGCTCCCTAGCGAAACTGTATGACATGGTACTGTGCTCAAGATTAAAGCTCTAGTTTAGGCCGCACCGTGAGCAGGCAGGTGAGCAGAAGAGGGGCTCTCTCGAACATATTATGTCATTATGGTTGTTATGTGATATGGCTTGGACAAAGAAGCTAACCTTATATGTGACGTTTGTGGATTTTTTCACAAGCGTATGACATGGTCCCCAGGAGAATATTGTTTAAAATATTACGCAAAATGGGATGTGGGTCAGTGATGCTTTGTGCTCTGGTTGCCATATATCAATTAACAGAAAGTATGATCGGGACAGCAGTGGTAACCATTACTCTGGATGTACTAGTCGTAGGCGTCGTAGTCGTGGTCGTCGTCGTAACAGTATTTGTAGTTGTTGTTGTTGTAATAGTAATAGTTGTTTTTGTTGAATTGACTAGATGTTTCCATTTATCCGGTTTAAAATTGTCTCATGACTTCACCTAATTCTTTTTTACTCTGCCGGATGTTTTTTTTTCTTTTTAGTTTTTAAAGAAAAGAAAAAAAATGAAAGTAATCCAGTTACACGAAGAAATGCACTGCCCTCGAAACAATATTTTAGTCAGTGACTCACAAGTAGAGAGAGATGGTAGATATGCCGTGCTGCCTCGGAGCTTTTTGGCCTTATGTGGAAAACTGTTTCCATTTATTGATATAGTTAATGTAACAATAAAGTGTTAATCCAATTATCAGTAAACTATCTGTTTTTTTTTTCTTTTTTTTTTTTTTTTTTTTTTTTTAGCGCAAGCCTGGATTTGGTATCAAGGTATTAATGCACCAAAGTGATGATGTTTCACAAGCAAGAGTAGTGAGGTGGTGATAAAGCATTGTTGGAGACGGTTTCGCAAACAATGATGGTCTGCTGTACAGACATGTAGGCTCTAATTTTTTATTATTGTTAGTTATCTGCAGAAAGTGCAATATGACCCCATATTACGAGATGTTATGCATCAACCTCCAGCTTGTAGGTATATATATATATATATATATATATATATATATATATATATATATATATATATATATATATATATATATATATATATATATATATATATATATATATATATATATATATATATATATATATGGAACAATACACGATCACATTTTTGTTATGAAGTCTGAAATCAAATAATAGCGACTAAACTGTGGCAGTTACTATTACTCGTACTACTACTAATAATAATAATAATAATTAATAATAATAATAATAATAATAATAATAATAATAATAATAATAATAATAATAATAATAATAATAATTGGTTAATAACTATATCCATTAATACATCCATGTAAGGTTTCTGAAGACACGGAAATGTAATTACAAAATAAATGAGCCTCGTTGGGAGTTCAGCCTTTCAGACTGGAGGCAGTGGCATCAGCAATATTGGCGGGGTGGAGCGCTGGGCGTTGCGGAGTGGCCGTGGCGTGGCTGCTGGACGAGGCTCTTCAAGTTTTCCCTTTGATCGCGTGTTTAAATTGGAGTTTCCCCCTTATTAATTCCATTTTTTATTTTATTTTTTTTTTTTTGCAGCCAGCTTGTACTCTATTTTTTGTTTATTCTTTTATTCTCGATGCCAGTTTAACAATTATTTT
>NW_026973680.1:600000-617500 GCF_035594125.1 Scylla paramamosain | reverse complement strand
TGTGTCAGGGGGTGGGGGTGCGCGGGCGCGTATGCATTTGAATTGACAGAATATTGACGAATTAGCCGCCCATCGTGCTAAATACACTCGGATATTTTACTGAATTAAATTAAAATGCATAAAGAATTATGAGCCAGATATGAAATGGTAGAATGCTTTATGAGTTATTTATTGTAATGTTAAGAATAATACTGATAATAATGACTATCAATTTATTGCTGGAATGGTAGCTGATTTCGGATTAATGCTATTAACAAAGTTCTTTAGAAGTCAGTTGTACACTTGAAACAGTGATGGAAACATAAGCGAAGAGGGCGAATTACAAATTCTTTTATTAAGCATTATAAAGGATCTGGAATGATTGTGTACTGCTCCTTTACCTGCCTTGTTTGGGATAGGCCGATATGAAGCATCAGGGAAACCTGTTTATGCAGCAGTGTCCGGCGGTCAGTGGCACGACTGCTTCATAACCTATGTTGTGCTAAGATGAACGGAAACAGGAGTGTAAGAGTACGAGTATATCTATAGGTTCTCCGGGATTGTACAATTTCCGGTTTTTGTACCTTCTTCATCTAATCTGTTTTCTTTTCATGTAAATAACAAGGATTAAGAAGGATTGATCGTGTGAAAAGGATGTACAAGTAAGTGTAATCGATTTTTTTGATCAACCAAGAGTGTGAGGGTAAGGGGAGGTAGTAGCTGTTTGTGGGTTGAAGTGGGAAAGGAGTGTTGTGTCCGCCCACGTTTGTGTGTACGGCAAATGTTTCTTCTATCAAGTATGATTTAGAGGTTCAACTTATTTATCAGTTTATTTTCTTCAGCCTTGTATTAGACAGTTTCTCTCATGAACGACTTTTATGCATATTAATTTATATTTTTACCGATGCTGTGTACCCTGTGATTTTCCTGTTTTTGACTTTGTGTGTGAGCGTATTTTGTGTTGGAGTACATTTATTTGCTGCACTTTGTTGCCTCAAGGTCTTAAGAATAAACGCTCATATTTCCTAACTCTGCGAATCATTGCTTATCTTCCTGGTCGTGATAGATACGTTAAGACAATGTTGACCTGCAGTGGATCAAAAGTTTTGTTTTCAATAGATTATTTTAAGGAAAACTTCAGCAACAATGATTAAAAATTATAAAACTGCGGACACGTCAAATATAAGATGTGTGTGTGTGTGTGTGTGTGTGTGTGTGTGTCATTCAACTACGGTCTTCTGCTGGTCACCCAGCCAGTCGTTCCCCTACGGAAACAGCTCAGTGCTCATACTGTGTGTGTGTGTGTGTGTGTGTGTGTGTGTGGGTGCACGTGCGTGCGTGCGTGCGTGCGTGCGTGCGTGCGTGTTGATAAATATCACTGTATATATTCGAATGGAGGCGATAGTTTGCGTTTAAATAAATTATAGATGAACAGAAGACCCAAGAGGAAGAGAAGCCACTGACGAATTACATTATTCAATTATTTTTTGACATAATTGCATCCATTCAGCCTTTCAGAATATAATTGTTTAATGTTCTGCATGAGAAAAAAAAAAAAAAAATCACAGTGGTGTGACGCAGGTTGCTTGCATTATTTTCTACCACCTTGACGTGGAGGTGTATGCAGTCCTCCCACCACTGTTCATGTTATGAGGGAAGGGTTGCATGAAATGAAGTAAGAACAACATGATGTTAACGTAAATCGCTGTACTGATTGTCAACATAGCAACTCAAGCTATCTTTAATTCGTTACCGAGGTATTTTTTTTTTTTTTTCAGAGCCAGAACACACAATCCCATTCATATATATATATATATATATATATATATATATATATATATATATATATATATATATATATATATATATATATATATATATATATATATATATATATATATATATATATATATATATATATATATATATATATATATATATATATATATATATATATATATATATATATAATATGGTGGAACAGCGTGAATCGTTTTACATTAAAAAGAACAAATGTACAGTTCATTGTTTGTGCAGGGAGTTTGTAGCGGTACAATGGTAGGTTCGGGGTATTACACGTGTAAAGGGAAATATTTGGCTGCATCACAATTTATTTTTCATGGAAATTTGTAACTAGAAAAAAACGCATGATAAAAAAGAAACGTTATGGCCGTGTTCACATGAGGTCTTCAAACATTACTCTATTTCTCCTCCTCCTCCTCCTCCCCCTTTTGTTCCGGGCAGACCACATGTAATCGCTTTTCGATCTTGACAGAGGAAACGGATGAACGGGAATACACAAATCGTAAGCGATTCTATTGTTAGAGAACAGCTGGTGGGATTCTGTGAACGCGCCCCAAGCCGCATGAAACACTACTGTATTCATAAATCAAACGGGGATTTTCCACAGCAACTTTCGAGGATACGACAAATGATGTCACAAATAACACTTTTCGTTATTCGTGCATGTCCAGCAAACCATATTAATAAAACTGATGATATACTTCAAAGAAACGATTATGTGCAACAAGACAAAATCGAATAACATTGAATGAAATTGCGGACATTCTTTCAAGGAGATGTGTGCACGATGTGTTTGATATATAGCCTGTAGTGAGGGAAAAAAAAAAAAAAAAGAATAGAAATCTAAGCCATCAGAAAGACGACGAATTTGTGTTTGTGTGTGTGTGTGTGTGTGTGTGTGTGTGTGTGTGTGTGTGTGTGTGTAGAATAATAACAAAAAACTAATAATAATAATAATAATCTTAATAATAATAATGATGATGATGTTAATAATAATAATGATTATTATTAAGAACAACAACGTACGATTTCGCATTCCTTCCATGGCTGGTTGTCTTAATTTTTGACAAGCCTGCATATCGATATACTTTGTGACCTAGAACAACTGATGCATCACCCAAATCACATTCTTGACCGTCTTGAAGATGCTCAAGATTTTTTTTTATTTTTCTTAACTTCTAACTCATCAACTTATTCTGTCAAAATGTTCACTTTTGGCCTCCAATCGCGGTCTTATGTTTCTATATCCTCTACTATTGTTCCAATGCCACCTCTTAACCAAAGCTGGGTGTTACTGGTATTATGACATCTCTGAAATTACATGAACCACCTTTCTTGACACTCTTCGAGCTTACTGTTGCTTAGTCTCCCTAGCACTTGGATATAAATACATAGAAAGATAGATTAAATGAAACACACACACACACACACACACACACACACACACACACACACACACACACACACAGAGAGAGAGAGAGAGACACACACACACATACACACACACACACACACGAGAGAGAGAGAGACACACACACACACACACACACACACACACACACACACACACACACACACACGAGAGAGAGAGAGAGAGAGAGAGAGAGAGAGAGAGAGAGAGAGAGAGAGAGAGAGAGAGAGAGAGAGAGAGAGAGAGAGAGAGAGAGAGAGAATTTGCATAAGCACACACAAATACGTACTTTTTAATAAATTAAGAAGTAAAATGAAATATCATGAAAATATAGATGTCATGGCACACAAAGTTACTTCCAATTGACTAGGGCAACCTCGAACCGAGGAGTAACAGCTGTGTAGGCCACCCTGTTTGTACCAAGCACAGTTTTAATATTTGTAAGATATCGGAGAACTGGGAAAGGGACGAATTTTCTCGTCATATGTCTTAACGTTGACGTATATCTCTTCCTCTTCCTTTCATGGCCTGAAGCAGATCGCTGCTGGCGGTGCAGTGCCATGCCTCAGGTAGCTGTTTCATTCCTGATTATTTTTAACATGTTATATATATATATATATATATATATATATATATATATATATATATATATATATATATATATATATATATATATATATATATATATATATATATATATATATATATATATATATATATATATATATATATATATATATATATATATATATATATATATATATATATATGAGGAGGAGGCAGTAGACACCTGCCGAAACGATAATTACTCCCAGTGAGGTCTAAAGCACTGTTCAGGGGGTGCTGTGAACTTATCATTAAACCCAGCTGTGACCTCACTGAACGTTTCCCTTTGTGTCTCACAACACAAGGGGGGCAGTCACAGCCTGCCCTCTAAAGACAACTCTCTTCCTCCACACAAAACTACAAGCACCTAATAACACACACACCCTTCACTCCAAAAATTTTAAAATCATGGCGACTCCTACACCAGCCTCGGAGTCCCCATCTGGGGAGGGGACCATAAATGTCCCCAGGTCGGACTGCCTTTCCGTCGACGACCCTAAGTGTCTTGACACCCCCCTCAACTTTTTCTTCATTAACTTCTGCAACATTCGCGGTCTAAGATCTAATTTTCAATCTGTAGAACACCACCTCTCCTCTTCTAAACCTCATCTTCTTTTCCTCACTGAAACTCAGGTGTCTGAGGCAACTGACAGTAGCCCCTTTTCTGTTCCCTCCTACTTTCTCTATCCTCATTTTCGATCCAAAGCTGGATGCTGCGTTTATGTGCGCAATGACTTAACCTGCTCTCGTGCCCACGCTCTTGAATCTTCCGAGTTTTCCACCATCTGGCTACGACTACAGAGTCATTCTCATACTAAATTTATCTGTGCTGTATACCTCTCTCCTAACTCCTCTGACTATAAGAAATTCTTTGACTACTTAACTTCCAAAGTGGAGCACATTCTGACCCTCTTCCCTTTTGCAGAGATCTCCATTCTTGGAGACTTCAATGTTCACCACCAGCTTTGGCTTTCCTCTCCCTTCACTGACCATACTGGTGAACTAGCCTACAACTTTGCTATCCTCCATGACCTAGAGCAATTGGTGCAATACCCTACTCGTATTCCTGACCGTCTTGGAGATACGCCCAACATTCTTGACCTTTTCCTGACCTCTAATCCTTCTGCTTATGCTGTCACCCTTTCTTCTCCATTGGGCTCCTCCGATCACAATCTCATATCTTTATCTTGTCCTATCACTCCAATCCCTCCTCAGGATCCCCCTAAGCGAAGGTGCCTCTGGCGTTTTGCCTCTGCTAGTTGGGGGGACCTGAGGCGGTATTTTGCTGATTTTCCTTGGAATGACTACTGCTTCCGTGTCAGAAACCCGTCTTTGTGTGCTGAGCGCATAACAGAGGTGATAGTGTCTGGCATGGAGGCGTACATTCCTCACTCTTTTTCTCGTCCTAAACCTTCTAAACCTTGGTTTAACACAGCTTGTTCTCGTGCTATACATGATAGAGAGGTGGCCCACAAAAGGTACTTAAGCCTTCCTTCACCAGAATCTCATGCACTTTATATTTCTGCCCGGAACCATGCCAAGTCTGTTCTCCAACTAGCCAAAAACTCCTTCATTAACAGAAAATGTCAAAACCTTTCAAGATCTAACTCCCCTCGTGATTTCTGGCATCTAGCCAAAAATATCTCCAATAACTTTGCTTCTTCTTCTTTCCCTCCTCTACTTCAACCAGATGGCACCACTGCTATCACATCTATTTCTAAAGCTGAACTCTTTGCTCAAACCTTTGCTAAAAACTCTACCTTGGACGATTCTGGGCTTGTTCCTCCCTCTCCTCCACCCTCTGACTACTTCATGCCTCGTATTAAAATTCTTCGTAATGATGTTTTCCATGCCCTCGCTGGCCTAAACCCTCAGAAGGCTTATGGACCTGATGGGGTCCCTCCTATTGTTCTCCGAAACTGTGCCTCCGTGCTTGCACCTTGCCTAGTCAAACTCTTTCAGCTCTGTCTGTCAACATCTACCTTTCCTTCTTGCTGGAAGTTTGCCTACATTCAACCTGTTCCTAAAAAGGGTGACCGCTCTAATCCCTCAAACTACCGTCCTATTGCTTTAATTTCCTGCTTATCTAAAGTTTTTGAATCTATCCTCAACAGGAAGATTCTTAAACATCTATCACTTCACAACCTTCTATCTGATCGCCAGTATGGGTTCCGTCAAGGCCGCTCTACTGGTGATCTTCTGGCTTTCCTTACTGAGTCTTGGTCATCCTCTTTTAGAGACTTTGGTGAAACTTTTGCTGTTGCCTTGGACTTATCAAAAGCCTTTGATAGAGTCTGGCACAAAGCTTTGATTTCCAAACTACCCTCCTACGGTTTCTATCCTTCTCTCTGTAACTTCATCTCAAGTTTCCTTTCTGACCGTTCTATTGCTGCTGTGGTAGACGGTCACTGTTCTTCTCCTAAATCTATTAACAGTGGTGTTCCTCAGGGTTCTGTCCTGTCACCCACTCTCTTCTTATTATTCATTAATGATCTTCTAAACCAAACTTCTTGTCCTATCCACTCCTATGCTGATGATACCACCCTGCACTTTTCCACGTCTTTTCATAGACGTCCAACCCTTCAGGAGGTAAACATATCACGCAGGGAAGCCACAGAACGCCTGACTTCTGATCTTTCTAAAATTTCTGATTGGGGCAGAGCAAACTTGGTATTGTTCAATGCCTCAAAAACTCAATTCCTCCATCTATCAACTCGACACAATCTTCCAGACAACTATCCCCTCTTCTTCAATGACACTCAACTGTCCCCCTCTTCTACACTGAACATCCTCGGTCTGTCCTTTACTTATAATCTGAACTGGAAACTTCACATCTCATCTCTAGCTAAAACAGCTTCTATGAAGTTAGGTGTTCTGAGACGTCTCCGCCAGTTTTTTCTCACCCCCCCCAGCTACTAACTCTGTACAAGGGCCTTATCCGTCCATGTATGGAGTATGCTTCACATGTCTGGGGGGGTTCCACTCATACTGCTGTTCTAGACAGGGTGGAATCAAAAGCTTTTCGTCTCATCAACTCCTCTCCTCTAACTGACTGTCTTCAGCCTCTCTCTCACCGCCGCAATGTTGCATCTCTTGCTGTCTTCTACCGCTATTTTCATGCTAACTGCTCTTCTGATCTTGCTAACTGCATGCCTCCCCTCCTTCCGCGGCCTCGCTGCACAAGACTTTCTTCTTTCTCTCACTCCTATTCTGTCCACCTCTCTAACGCAAGAGTTAACCAGTATTCTCAATCATTCATCCCTTTCTCTGGTAAACTCTGGAACTCCTTGCCTGCTTCTGTATTTCCACCTTCCTATGACTTGAATTCCTTCAAGAGGGAGGTTTCAAGACACTTATCCACCAATTTTTGACCACTGCTTTGACCCTTTTAGGGACTGGCATTTCAGTGGGCATTTTTTTTATTAGATTTTTGTTGCCCTTGGCCAGTATCCTTCCTACATAAAAAAAAAAAAAAAAAAAAAAAAAATATATATATATATATATATATATATATATATATATATATATATATATATATATATATATATATATATATATATATATATATATATATATATATATATATATATATATATATATATATATATATATATATATATATATATATATATATATATATATATATATATATATATATATATATATATATATATATTCTCAGAACCAAATTGCAAAAGCAATTAAAATTGATAACATAAAGATGTTTATAATTTAAATATCGAAGAATGGGGATATATACATATATTATTCATGTAATTTTTCATTATAATAATAATAACAATAATAATAATAATAATAATAATAATAATAATAATAATAATAATAATAATAATAAATAAAAAGTACTGTATTATTTCATATCAGAATGATAAATATTAGGAGACATTAGATATTTCTTTCTACATATTTTTCTTAAAGTATCAAAATCTACAACACTGTTCCACTGTTTTTTTTTCTTTTTTTTGGGGGGAGGAGGATAAATTTTTGTGAAAGGTCTATAAACAATCCAACGTATTTATGAATTCACGATATTAATCACAGAAATATGATTAAATTCCTATCGCAAATTATTCTCTCTCTCTCTCTCTCTCTCTCTCTCTCTCTCTCTCTCTCTCTCTCTCTCTCTCTCTCTCTCTCTCTCTCTCTCTCTCTCTCTCTCTCTCTCTCTCTCTCTCTCTCTCTCTCTCTCTCTCTCTCTCTCTCTCTCTCTCTCTCTCTCACACACACACAAGCTGTTACGGAGTGAGTATGACTGTCTCCAGAGTTGGCAGAGTTTTGAATGTGAAGGATAGAATGGTAGCGACACCAAATGTGACACTGATATTGAGAGAGAGAGAGAGAGAGAGAGAGAGAGAGAGAGAGAGAGAGAGAGAGAGAGAGAGAGAGAGAGAGAGAGAGACTGTGTGTGTGTGTGTGTGTGTGTGTGTGTGTGTGTGTGTGTGTGTGTGTGTGTGGTTGTGTGTGTGTGTGAGTCTACGTAGCTTAGGCAGAGTCTAAGGCCACCTTCATGACACTCACCACCTTTTGCTCGTAAATTACCACTTGCCTCTTCCGATGGAATATAGAAAAATATGATTGCTGGGCAATGCCTGCCTTTTACATTTCTAGAGCAGTATGTGATCTGCACCCCACATGAGTCGACCGGATTGCAAACCCCACACTTGAAGCGTGTTCCACTTATAATTACAGTGGAAATCCAAATGAAAAGTCACAGCTTTCTACAAGTAACAAAAATCTAAACGATGCACAGAGACAGCTGTCTACTGTGTATAGTTGATATAGACTTGATTCCAGTCTCTCCGAAGGAGAGAAACCGGAAAGTGTTGGCGCTAATATCAGCTTTGTTAGAAAGAATCGGGTTCTTCTTGGAGTCGTCACGGACTAATATTTTCCTCGGATTTCTTTAATTATTTTTTTTTTGGAAGAAGAAGAAGAAGAAGAAGAAGAAGAGAGAGAGAGAGAGAGAGAGAGAGAGAGAGAGAGAGAGAGAGAGAGAGAGAGAGAGAGAGAGAGAGAGAGAGAGAGAGGAATCATAAAGTACGGTTAGTCTCTTGACAATTAGTGGTCTAGGAAACAAAGTAAAAGAATCTGATTTCTATTCAGCTATTATAAGCCAAGCACATCTGAATGTAGCTGGATCTAGTATGCACACTGGTGTGTCTAAGGGAGGTCAACACCGAGGGATAGTGGTAGTGCTCGTTACATGTTCGTTAACTCAGCATGTTTCCTGGAGTGAACATAAGAACATAAGAACATAAGAAATAAGGGAAGCTGCAAGAAGCGACCAGGCTTACACGTGGCAGTCCCTGTATGAAATATACCTAGCTATTTCCATCTATTATCCCCATCCATAAACCTGTCTAATCTTCCCTTAAAGCTCTCTAGTGTTCTAGCACTAACAACATGATTACTGAGTCCGTTCCATTCATCTACGACTGTATTTGAGAACCAATTTTTTCCTGTCTCCTTCCTAAACCTAAATTTTTCAAGTTTGAACCCGTTATTTCTTGTTCTACCCTGGTTGCTGATCCTAATAATTTTGCCTACATCCCCTTGTTATAACCCTTATACCACTTAAGACTTCTATCAGGTCCCCTCTTAACCTACGTCTCTCGAAAGAATGTAAATTTAACAACTTCAACCTCGCCTCGTAAGGAATACTCCTCATCCCCTGTATCCTTTTAGACTTTCTCCATTGTACTGATTCTAATAGACCTATATCTTTCCTGTAATGTGGGGACCAGAACTGCACCGTGTAGTCTAGATGAGGTCTGACCAGCGCCAAGTATAACTTTAATATTACTTCCGGCCTTCTACTTTTAACACTCCTAGAAATAAATCCTAGTACCCTATTTGCCTTGTTTCTGGCCTCTATGCATTGTTTTCTTAGACGGAGTTCAGAGCTAACTATAACTCCTAAATCTTTCTCGTACCCTGTACCTACCAGAGTTTGGTTGTTTAATGTGTACCTATTGTGTGGGTTTCCTCTACCTACGCTAAGCACTTTGCATTTATTGATATTAAATTGCATTTGCCATCTATCCGTCCATTCATTCATTCTATCTAAATCTGCCTGCAAGGCGATGGCATCCGATTCTGACCTAATTAATTTACCTATCTTTGTGTCATCCGCAAAAGGAACAGGACGATAATTGTTTGAATCATTAAAATCACCTTTCTTTAGCAGAGGAACGACACATGCGTTTTTCCAAGCCTGAGGAAATACTCCGGTAACATTTGAGCCATTTATGACGCATGGCAGGTAAGATGCAATAGAATATAAGGCATCCTTGATAAATTTGAGCAAAATTCCATCTGAGCCCACAGAACGTGTTTGGTTAAGACTTTTTACTGTTAATATGAGTGTGTTGGTGTCTACTGGCTTGGGTCTGAATTTTTCAGTCACACTACTGCACTTTACAAAGAGAAGGGTCCAGGGGGATGACTGATTGCTCTGTACTGTCTGCTGCGTTGTCATGCTGTCTTTCCTACATTGGCAAAGAAATTATTAAATCATTCTGCTTTTTGAAAGTCATTATGAAGTTCATGTTTTTCTCGAGCTGCTTTTCTTGCCGGGAACTAATTATTTTATCACATTCCATATGGCCGATGAATTCTGCTTGCTCTTATTAATATGGCCGATGAATTTTGCTTGCTCTTATTAGACTTTTTAAGATAATTGTATTTTAACAGCACCAATAGGAGACTTTATTTCTTTCTTTTCATTCGCGTATTGCTTTTGCAGACAAATATTGTGTCTGTCTCTCCTCAGCTTGGTGCGGGTGTCGTCACGCCGCCTCACTGCTACACGCAAACCCTCAGTGAGCCAAGGCGCTGCAGGTCTGCCTGCTGCCTTAGTTACTAAAGGAGCACAAGCATCCAGACAACTCATGTAATTAGTATTAAAATATCAAGTTGTAGATGAACGTGGCCTGTGGTCAGTATTTGATCAAAGTGATGGGGTTCTGGCAGGAGTAGCTCACAAAGCGTCCTTGTTATATTTACCAAGGTGACGAAAAGATTTTAGTTCATGCTCTCTCCGTCTTCTTGATATTTATTGTAATGCCAATTAGGTCATGATCAGGTGCTGGCCCGGGAACAACAGAGGTGGACAAAACACTTTCTGGTTTATTAGTGATGATCACATCCAGCACTGTGGCTGTGCTTGACGTCATCCTAGTGGGCTCATTTATCATTGGTGTGAGTCTGCTATTTCTGATAATACCATCAATTTTGTTTTTCTTAGAAAATAAATTATCATTAAAATCACATCAACATATAAAGCCATTTCTTACATACAGACATTTGTTTCAACACATCTTGGACATATTCAGAAGAGGAAGCTGTGGCCTTGGGGTGTCTTTAAACACAACCTATAATAAAAGCTGGTAACTTACTGCACTGTTCACTCGTCCATAAGTCCTGGACACGGTGTTGCTTAGGAGTAGGTAGTTTTATCACACTTACCTTCAGTTGCTTGCTTACATATATGCAGACTCCTCCTCCACGTCCACCATCACACCTGTGTGTTGTACAGTTAAATGTTCATCAGGAATTTCATTACGAAGCCACGTCTCGGTAACACAACAAATCGATATTTCTTTCGTGTACAAGATGCTTAATGTCATCAAGGTTTGATTGCAAAGACTGGCTGTTTGTATGTTAAACAGTTATGAAATCGTTTTTAATATCAAACACATCGGCAGCATCTTCCCCGCCACATCCCTAACCGCTGTAGTAACTACATTGGCGAGATTTGTGTCCAAGTGTATGGCATCCTTCACACCTCAGCCTGTGCTCGTGTCTACACGTCAACTGTTTGTGGTTGAATTCACCGATATTGTGGCATCCTGGTTTCTTCTGATTATGCTGCTGCATATTTGTGGATGTAAAGATTCTTCGGCAGTGTGTGCTGTGCGTATTGTGTAGTGAAAATGTTGCTTAGGAGTGTGTTTCCCTGAGTGTATTTGGTGTGTGTGCTCCTGTCACGAGCCGTGTGACAGTAAATCTAGAGGATGGCAGGCTCGGACACACAAAATGCTTCAACTTAAAACACTAGGAACCCCAACAACGATATATATATATATATATATATATATATATATATATATATATATATATATATATATATATATATATATATATATATATATATATATATATATATATATATATATATATATATATATATATATATATATATATATATATATATATATATATATATATATATATATATATATATATATATATATATATTGAATAGTAACAATAAAAATAAAAAAAAAGAACAAGAATGAAGCAGGACAATAAATTAACAATATATAGTATGAAATACTTGTAGTGATGGCACGGGCTCAGCAGTTGTCTATGCGTGTGTGTGTGTGTGTGAGAGTGTGGCGTGAGTGTAGCACTTGTATAACGAGGGTGTGCGCAGGTGTAACGTGTGGCGTGGCGACGTGAGGGTAGCACAGGTGTAATGAGTGGAGACGTGAATGTGTGTGCACGAGTGTTGTGAGTGTTCTGCTATGCTTGTGTGAAAGATGACCCAGAATCCAAGCTCCCGGGAGAGGGAAGTAGATCCTCTGATGTGTGTAGTAGACTCCTGAGGTGTCGACCATAAGGCAGGAGGTGGCTTGAGTTTGGTGCCCGAGGCTTGAGTCTGAAGCCCCGATGTAAGTGGAGCGGTAGATCGAGATTCCCAACCTGCGGGCGTCTCGAGGAGTGGCGGATGAGGGAGCCAAGTCCCATGAGCTCAAGGGCTGTTATAGTATATATATATATATATATATATATATATATATATATATATATATATATATATATATATATATATATATATATATATATATATATATATATATATACTCACAAATAAGTTAATCAGTAACTGCCAGGAGGAGAGTGTTGAGAATGAGGGTCTTGCATGTCAGGCTGCGATAGTTGTAATTTACGTAAATCCTTATGAAAGTGTTGTTTCTCGTTACTCAGAAAACATGGACGCACACCCACCCACCCACTCACACCAACGCGAACACTCACCGACCCATCTTGGCATACACACACACACACACACACACACACACACACACACGCCGTCCAGCCCTCAATCCTTCGTCAGGAAAGCTTATCTTCACAACCTAGATATAAAGGTGTGTTGGTTCTCGAGGATGAGTGGATTAAGCGTGACTCAAGCCATCGGGCGCCTCACGAAGAGACAAGCAGCGATTCGTCTGGCTGAGGAGACTAGACGGCAGCTCTCTGGCTTGAAATGCTGCGTCACAACGTCCAAGGAGGCTGCAATCAACATGTCAACGTTCATCATGTCACTTTTTTTTTTTTTTAGGTTAGAAGTTTGAAATTTTAAATGCCTAAAATGAAAATTACTAGATATGTTTTATATACATTATGATCTTTATAACTATAACTATAACTATAACTATATATATATATATATATATATATATATATATATATATATATATATATATATATATATATATATATATATATATATATATATATATATATATATATATATATATATATATATATATATATATATATATATATATATATATATATATATATATATATATATTAATTTTTTTTTTTTTATTCAGTATTATAGTGACAAGAAAATATCTTGAAATGAAATGTACAATGTGTTCATTTCGTAACGTAAATATTCAACATGCATAGGAAAATCTAAAGATGAAATGATTTTGCAATATCTGAGGATTTCATTAATGTTTTGTTGGTAGCCTTGTAGTTCAATGACAGAACAAAGCGAGAAACTCACAAATAAGTTAATCAGTAACTGCCAGGAGGAGTGTTGAGAATGAGGGTCTTGCATGTCAGGCTGCGATCATTGCTGGCCGTAACAGTCCAGACGTTAGTAATGCCATATTCATTAAGGCGGCAGGTGGGGAGGTGCGGCTATGAATGTGCTTCCCTGCACGGCTGTTGGCTGGAAGCTTACGGTGCAGTGCCGCAAACCTAAGGGGGTTCTCCATTGCAGCATCAACCAGACCTGAGCCGACTGTGGGAGTGACAAATGGTTCCCTGGACGCCGTGTGTCACCGGATTGCAGGCGAGCGTCAGGCGGACCATGAGTCGGGACGCTGCCAAGTCCGTTGTCCAGAACCTGACCAGGAAAATTTAAGAAGCGTGGCCTTGACCTTGCTCAGCAGTTGTGCCCTCACCTGACCTATGTTATGTTGCTCTGCGTTCATTGTTTCTGGCAAAGTGAGTTAGTGCAGCCGTGCGTTCAGTGTGTCACCATAATTTGCAAGCAGTCGATTTCCTGCTCTACTTTACCAGGTGGTATTTGTTTTGAAAGAGAGTTGAGAAGTGGATTATGTCATGCTCTCAACCTAAATTTTATACTTCTTTATTCATAACTGCATCAACAGACCACCTGGGAAAAGTAATGCTTTGTGCCTCTGTTTGTTTTCATTTCACGACACGGTAGGAAGGGAGAGCACGACCACAGAGCAAAGAATTCAAGAGATACCTCTTGGAATTCTGGGAAAATAGGATGCGCATTTCTGGTCGTCCTTCAGAGAAGCTAATGTTATGCATGCGTATGCCATTTAAATTCAGCGAAGAAATTTGAGAAATACTTTTGAAAAATGTTTTAACGAACTCCTATCGTTAAATCTTCATAAGAAACGTTTGCACCATAAAGTAACGAAATTTTGTGCCTCACATCCAGCATCAGAGACCATAAGAGCACCAGCAAGGTGTATTCGAGGAGCAGTGTTAAGATGTGCATAAACAAAGTAAAATATACGTAGTGCTGACAGGCATCACAGAAAAGAAAACTTGTAATAACATTCCAAAGGAAAAAACTTTTAACCAGTACAGTGTTGCGCTTTGTCAGAGATAGTGGTCTTGTCAGGCTGCATTTCTTTTTCCTATGCTTTTTATTTATCCCGTAAAATGACAGAAAAAGGAAAATAACAACTCGTTTCATATATATATATATATATATATATATATATATATATATATATATATATATATATATATATATATATATATATATTATATTATTCCCATGGTATGAATGCAAGTGTGGCTACCATGCGATTTTGATTCCAGGATTGTTTCCCTCCTCAGAGCCCACGATATCAGACTTGGGAAGCGGAATTTTACTTTTATATATTTTTTTAAAGCTTTCAATCTCACCTCTACATATACTTTCACAACCTTACAGTATGTGCAATAAATCAGTACGTCTTTACAGTATAAATACCTATAAATAAACGAGAACTGTACGTTCAGGTAAAAGGTTGGATGTACATCTGGCAACACCTTACGTCTCAAGGCCATGGCTGCTGCGTACACCCGCAATTATCAAAGAATATAACATCTATGAATTTTGTGACTTACAGTTTTCCTTTCTGGTTACTCTGAAGTCTCATTTCCTATTTACTATGCCTTACTGATTATAGATTTGAGAAATAATTTCTACTTTCAACCTCGCAACATAGGTGGAAATACAGAAGCAGGCAGGGAGTTCCAGAGTTTACCAGAGAAGGGCATGAATGATTGAGAATACTGGGTAACTCTTGCATTTGAGAGGTGGACAGAAGAGGGATGAGAGAAAGAAGACAGTCTTGTGCAGCGAGGCCGAGGGAGGAGGGGAGACATGCAGTTAGTAAGATCAGAAGAGCAGTTGGCATGAAAATAGCGGTAGAAGATAACAAGAGATGCAACATTGCGGCGATGAAAAAGAGGCTGAAGACAGTCAGTTAGAGAAGAGGAGTTGATAAGACGAGAAGCTTTTGATTCCACTCTGTCTAAAAGAGCGGTATGAGTGGAACCCCCCAATAAATGTGAAGCATACCCTATACATGGACGGATAAGGCCCCTGTACACAGCAGCTTGTGGGTAGGGGATGAGAAAAAAAAAAAAAAAAACTGGCGGAGAAGACCCAGAACGCCTAACTTCATAGAAGCTGTTTTACCTAGAGATGAGATGTGAAGTTTCAAGTAAAGGACAAACCAAGAATGTTCAGTGTAGAAGAGGGGGACAGTTGAGTGTCGCTGCAGAAGAGGGGATAGTTGTCTGAAAGCTTGTGTCGAGTTGATAGATGGAGGTATTGAGTTTTTGATGCACTGAACAATACTAAGTGTGCTCTGCCCTAATTAGAAATTTTAGAGAGATCAGAAGTCAGGCGTTCTGTGGTTTCGCTTCATGAACTGAAGGGTTGGATGTCTATGAGAAGACGTAGAAATGTGCAGGGTGGTATCATCAGCGTAGGAGTGGATAAGACAAGAAGTTTGGTTTAGAAGATGATTGATGAGTAATAGGAAGAGAGTGAGTGACAGGACAGAACCCTGAGGAACACTACCGTTAATAGATTTAAGAGAAAAACAGTGACCGTCTACCACAACAACAATAGAACGGTCAGAAAGAAAACTTGAGATGAAGTTACAGAGAGAAAGATAGAAGCCGTAGGAGGATAGTTTGGAAATGAAAGCTTTGTGCCATATTCTGTCAAAAGCTTTTGATATGTCTAAGGAAACAGCAAACGTTTCACAAAAATCTCTAAACGAGGATGACCAAGACTCTGTAAGGAAAGCCAGAAGATCACCAGTAGAGCGGTCTTGACGGAACCCATACTGGCGACCAGACAGTAGGTTGTTAAGTAATAGATGTTTAAGAATCTTCCTGTTGAGGATAAATTAAAATGTTTACAGAGGCAGGAAAATAAAGCAACAGGGCGGTAGTTTGAGGGCTTAGAACGGTCATCCTTTTTAGGAACAGGCTGAATGTAGGCAAACTTCCAGCAAGAAGGAAAGGTAGATATTGACAGACAGAGTTGAAAGGGTTTGACTATTCAAGGTGCAAGCACTGAGGCACAGTTTCTGAGAACAATAGGAGGGACCCCATCAGGTCCATAAGTCTTCCGAGGGTTTAGGACAGCGAGGGCATGGAAAACATCATTGTGAAGAATTTTAATAGGTAGCATGAAGTAGTCAGAGAATGGAGGAAAGGGAGGAACAAACCCTGAATCATCCAAGATAAAGCTTTTAGCAAAGGTTTGAGCGAAGACTTGGCATGGTTCCTGGCAGAAATATAAAGCGCATGAGATTCTGGTGATTGAGGGATCAAGTACTTTTTGTGGGCTACCTCTCCATCATGTATAGCACGAGAAAAGTCTTGCAAGGTTTGGAAGGTTTAGGTTGAGAAAAAGAGTGAGGAATGTACGTCTCTATGCCAGACACTATCACTTTTGTTATGCTCTCGGCACACAGAGACGGATCTCTGACACGGAAGCAGTAGTCATTCCAAGGAAAACTAGCAAAATACCTCCCTGGCCATTTTGTGGCTCGGGTGACGACTTTAGAGCACAATTTCGGCAGAGAAACTAACATGCCACACCTGTTCGGGACTGACGCAGACATCTTCCAGTACATGGAAGTAGGTGACAAGGAGTCCGAGTGAGTTGCTGACAGAAAGAAGAGGAAGGCGAAGAAGCAGCTTCAGTTCAGCAATGACTATGAGCCAGAAGGGCATTAGGAAAACCTGGCTACAATGCAGCAGGTGGCGCCTCCTGATTCCTACGCCTTCAAGTGCATAATACTTTGCAAAGAAAAGGCGACCAGGTTCCATCTAATTTCTCTGAAATGTCATGTGACTACCATTGGATGTTGTTTTGAAGAGAAA
>NW_026973680.1:580000-597500 GCF_035594125.1 Scylla paramamosain | reverse complement strand
TTCTCCTCCTCCTACTACTACTACTACTACTACTACTACTACTACTACCTAGCATAACCTAACCTACGTGCCGTCACCACAACCTCTTCTAATGCTAATGCCTCCTCTGGTCTGCCCCCGACACGTCCTCTCTATATTAAGACGCAGACGTGAGGGAAATGTGTGTGATAGAGATCCGGTCCGTCTGTAGAATTATCACATTATTATGGTGTCAGAGAGAGAGAGAGAGAGAGAGAGAGAGAGAGAGAGAAATTAGAGTAGAGTTTTCTCTCTTGAAGGAAAAATTTGGTCCTTTCTGTATGTGTGTGTGTGTGTGTGTGTGTGTGTCTGTCGGTGTCAGTGTCTCGCCTCAGTATCTCGAGGGAGGGAAACTGTTATCACTGAAAACTTGTGAAGGAGAGAGAGAGAGAGAGAGAGAGAGAGAGAGAGAGAGAGAGAGAGAGAGAGAGAGAGAGAGAGAGAGAGAGAGAGATAAAGGTGATAGAAAGAGAGGAACATCCCCAACAGGAAGGCATCTGGTAGAGGAGGAGGAGGAGAAGGAGGAGGAGAAAAAGTAAGGTGGAAAGGAAGAGGAAAAAGAGGGAGAAAAAAAAAGGCTGAATAATACAGTAGAGAAGAAGAGAAGGAGGTGGTGGCGGTAGTGGTAGAGAGAGAGAGAGAGAGAGAGAGAGAGAGAGAGTTAACACAGATTGACTCTATTGACCAGTTGTTAGCGCTACCTCAAGGAAAGGCAGTGTGATGTAACCTCTTCTCCCAGCCCCCCTACTCCCCTCCCTCCCGCCCCTTACTATTTCCCAACTCCTCACTGCTCCTAGATAAACGTCTCCTCCTCCTCCTCCTTCTCGTCGTCCTCTTCCTCCTCCTCCTCCTCCTCCTCCTCCTCCTCCTTGTTTTTATTCTTGTTCTTCTTGTTTTTCTTGTTTTTTTTTGTTTCTTGTTCTTGTTTTTTCCTTTTCTCGTTCGTGTTGCTTTGTTGTTATTGTTGTTGTTGTCTTCGTTGTTGTTGTTCTTCTTAGCCTTCGTCTTCGTCTTCGTCTTCTTAGCCGTCTTTATAGCCTTTATCTTCGTCTTCCCCATGGTCTCCTCTCCCCCCACGCCAGCACGACACCACATCCCTCCCATCAGTAGATCCGTTTCAGAATTTAATCTCTCAGCAACAGATCTATTGTTATTTTTGCTCTTTTACTTATATATATATATATATATATATATATATATATATATATATATATATATATATATATATATATATATATATATATATATATATATATATATATATATATATATATATATATATATATATATATATATATATATATATATATATATATATATATATATATATATATATATATATATATATATATATATATATATATATATATATATATATATATATATATATATATATATATATATATTTTTTTTTTTTTTTTTTTTTTTTTTTTTTTTTTCACCTACCAGTATTTTTTGCAACCATTTATATTCCTTCTCCTCCTCCTCCGCCTCCTCCACCGCCGCCGCCGCCGCCTCCCACAGATGCCCTCGTTTTCCTCTTACAAGAAAAAACCGGAATCTGGAAGCGGAAATCCAATCCCTTGAGTCTGCCCTGAACACTATTAGCGGCGGCGGTAATATTCACAGCAGCTTGGGATGGCAGTAGCTGGAGGGAGGCAGAGAGAGAGAGAGAGAGCGAGAGAGAGAGAGAGAGAGAGAGAGAGAGAGAGAGAGAGAGAGAGAGAGAGAGAGAGAGAGAGAAATTGTCCTTATTCTGAACGCTTTCCTCTCTCATCTTGTCTATTTTCAAAGGCCACTGAAATGATTAGCTAGGTTCTCAAGAGTGTTTCTCCAGTTTCTGCTGTTAATGACGTAGAAATCTCATTAATTTGCCACTAGAACCGTAGAAATGCTGTTAGAAACTCGTGTAACATCAACTAGAGTCTTTTGAATGTAGTAGAGGCACGGTGCAGAAGTGTTTAAGAATACGATGGAAGGAGAGGGAAAGTGAGGCGAGGTATTGTGGTATGGTGGGTCTTCTCGTCTTAGATCTCAGAGGGGAGATGAGTGTTTTTGGTTTTTCTTTCTCCCCTCTTCACTCTGAGGAGGAAGGAGGGAAGGAAAGGAGATAGGGAAGGTGATGGGCGGAGTGAGACGAAACGGTGCTGTTGTCGTGGTGAGTGAAGTGTTTAGCGGTGTGGTGTTGAGTGTTGTGGCGGTGAAGGGAGCATGTAGTGTTTCTCTCTCTCTCTCTCTCTCTCTCTCTCTCTCTCTCTCTCTCTCTCTCTCTCTATTTATTGAATTCATAATTTAAATTCCTTTTCTTACGATATTTTGTCAGACTTAATTTTATATCTCATTCGCCGGAAAAGTAAACGCACACACACACACACACACACACACACACACACACACACACACACACACACACACACACACACACACTTTTAAACCAAATACCTCCTTTTATACGAGTATACACAAGGAAAATCATGCAAACACCAATATCTAAGTAAGTGCACGCTATTTTACAGCTACACTTAGCATCCCGCTTGGCAGATCTCGCCTCGCACCGCCCTAAGTGGGAGGAAAAAGTAAGATTAATAAGAAACAGGTGGTAGAGAGAAGCTTAGCGGAGGCTGAGAGAAAGAGTGCGTTGAAGGGGAAGATACCAGCAGGAGTGAGGGAAGCAATAAGGAGCGGGAAATAAGGATGAAATAAACGGAACACTTTGCACAGAATGATTAATAGGAAAGATGTGCAAGAAAGCAGTGAAGGAATGAACAGATAGATAGATAGATAGATAGATAGATAGAAGAAAGTGAAAATAACACAAATAGCAACACTGAAATGAGATAAAACACACAAAACACCACTACACATTGTAAGAAAGAGCAAACTGATGTAACGAAATGAGAACAGGTAAATTGAGGTGGTGGTGGTGGTGGTGGTGCTGGTGGAAGTGGCGATGCAGAGTTACAAGTATGAGGCAGAGAAGGGAAGGGGAAAAGGAAGGGGACTAGAAGGGGACTGGAAGGGGCTGGAAGGGAAAGGCCGGATCCATTACACCACGGAATGTTGCCAGGAAGGGGAAAAAAAACACCGCGCTTGGAACTTTTAATGGATGTAAGATAGTTGTGGGGAAAATATATATGAAGGGAAACCGTGAAGGGATAAAAAAAAAATATATATATATATATATATATATATATATATATATATATATATATATATATATATATATATATATATATATATATATATATATATATATATATATAAAGGAAATATTAGAACTAGCATGGCGTCATTGGAGTGTAGAGTTTCTGAGAATGTAAAAAGGGAAATGAGAAGAAATTTTTACCTAATGTGTCGCTATGAGGGGAGGTGAAACTCTCTCTCGGTGCGGGAATGTTGTGAGGGGAATGTGAGGGCGAAGATACGGCCGCAAGAGGAGAGAGTAGAGGCTTCGTTGTTCCTTGAGGGGATGCCAGGTGTGTTTGTGTATGTGTGTGTGTGTGTGTGTGTGTGTGTGTGTGTGTGTGTGTGTGTGTGTGTTTACTTTATGAATGTGCATCTTAGTTGAGTAATTACTGATGCATATATTATTACTGCTCTCTCTCTCTCTCTCTCTCTCTCTCTCTCTCTCTCTCTCTCTCTCTCTCTCTCTCTCTCTCTCTCTTCCTTTTCCTCCTTTCTTCCCTCCTTACTATCATTCTTCTCTCCCTCATTCCTCCTTCATCACTCACCATCTTTCATCTTCCCTTCCTTCCCTCTCTTCTTCCCGTACACACACACACATACACAGAGAGAGAGAGAGAGAGAGAGAGAGAGAGAGAGAGAGAGAGAGAGAGAGCTCTTTTACTCAATATAGGAAAATAAAACTATCCAACTGAATGTGTGTGTGTGTGTGTGTGTGTGTGTGTGTGTGACGCAGGGCAGATCTCTCTCTCTCTCTCTCTCTCTCTCTCTCTCTCTTAAAATTGCTTTGGTTTCACTTCCCAGAGTACGAGTATGTTTTCAGTGTGTGTGTGTGTGTGTGTGTGTGTATGTGTGTGTGTGTGTGTGTGTGTTGTTTTGATATACTGTTTTATCGTGGGCTGTGTGTGTGTTGTTTTGATATACTGTTTTATCGTGGGCTGGCAGGATAGGTACTAAGGGAGGGAGTGTGTGTGTGTGTGTGTGTGTGTGATGTTTGCTTCTAGTTAAAACTCCCCCAGCTCTCAACTATCTGGGTCCAGTGACTTTGTGTACAACACTTGAAAACAAACTCGCGCTCCGGCAATAGCTTACGAAGGCAGACTGAGGTGTATACTCGTATTTATGATGTTGTTCCTCCGCTGGCGTCTGGTTCTGGGGTACGATTTTATTCCTTCAAAATGTGTTCTGGTAAGAGTTTATTCTTTATAAACGTGTTCCTGGTACAGTTTTCTGCCTTATAGGTTTGGCTGAAAAACAAGTGGTTTTAATTTGTTATACTTGTTGATATATATATATATATATATATATATATATATATATATATATATATATATATATATATATATATATATATATATATATATATATATATATATATATATATATATATATGTTACAGTCAATACCTGAATCCAGACAATTTGTAAAGTGTAAAGTTATTTTTTCAGGCAATTTGTGAACTGCCTAACCTAACCTAACCTAACCTAACCTAACCTAACCTAACCTAACCTAACCTAACCTAACCTAACCAGGCAGTTCACAAATTGCCTGAAAAAATAAGTCACTTTACAAATTGTCTGGATTCAGGTATTGACTGTAACATATATATATATATTGCCTGGTATGGTTATAATGGTTTATTTATTTGTTAGCTCATTTAGAATTATCTACGATGTTGGCCTGAATACTTAGAGAGAGAGAGAGAGAGAGAGAGAGAGAGAGAGAGAGAGAGAGAGAGAGAGAGAGAGAGAGAGAGAGAGAGAGAGAGAGAGAATAGTGATGGATTAATTCCAGTCTCAAAAAAAGAACTATAATTCATAGTTTTGAACCATTACTTAAAGATATGAAACACATAAGGATTGAGTCACTTCATAATTTAAATTTAATCGTTCATTTGACTTTGTTCTATTGAAGCTTTAGGCCCTTATTATTAACTCATCACATTATGTATTTAAATTTTTTTACATATTCGTCAATATAGTAGGAGGTGGATAGTTTTTTACTGATCCCATGGGTATATTGTTTTTAAATATTCAATGAAAGACGTTTGGAGAACGTCAAACTTTCTTTGCCACAGAGAGAATGAGAGGACGGGTAAGAGCTGTAGCTGCTTATTTTTATTTTTATTTTTATTTTTATTTTTCATGTTTTAATAAGCTTGCTGTTGTCGTAGGTCGTAGTTATGGTAGATAAGACTTAAACTGATCGCCAGTCAGTTAGGGAGGATGAAAGAAAACTGATTCTTGGCCAAAAAGAGATGACGTGGGAAGGAGCTGCTGCCGGAGATATAATTAATCTAAGTTTCAATGAGCTGTTGTCGTAGGTTACCACAATGATAGATAAGCGCTTGATAGTTTTGATAAGTATCCCTTGACAGGAAATATTTCAGGAACACTTGCTAATGTTATGAGAGGACAGAGTTGATCCACGCGGCCGTTTTCTCGTCATAACCAGAGATGATTAGTGTTATACGACTCATATACTTTGATTTTCGTGTGTCAGTGCGTCATGCTGGTCATCTTGTTAAGTAGCTTGGGTAAAGTTGAGTGAGGAATGAGTCTGCAGCGTAGGATTACTGAGACTGACGTGGCTTGGTTGAAGCGAAGTGTGGTGTCCTCCGTGGTGTGCTGTGGTCAGGTGTTCTTTGATGTGTGCTTGTCGTGGTGGTGTGTGGTGTAGTGGTGTACTGAGGTATAGTGGGGCCGAGATCTGGTGTAAGTGTGGTGTGGTGTGACTAAGGTGTTGTGGGTTTATGTGTAGTGTGGCGTGTGGTGTTGTGAGGCCTAGACTTGCTTCAGGTTTGGTGTGGCTGAGGTATTGTGGGGTGTGGTACGTGGTGGTGTGACAGGTTGTGTGGTGTGTGGTGTGGTGTGACTGTTGTGTGGTTCGTGGTGTGACAGGTGAATGCAGATGAACAGCTCAGTGCATTAACACACTCCCTGTAGTACATGAAATTTCACTAAACCTGTCATTATACTTCATGAGATTTATGAGTCCATCCTTTGAGTGCCATTGTGTCCACTTATGCACCATTGTATTGCATGGGTGGAGTTTGTTAGCCTGATTGATCACACAGCATGGGAGGACAGAGGTGGGAGGGTAAGGCAAGGGAGGGGAGCAGAAGGGACAAGAGGAAGCTAAGCTAGGATGTGATTAGGGCACCTTGTATATACATATTTCCTTGGTCCTGCATCTCCTCTTATTTTTGGGGGGCTGTTACTGACAATAACTACATTATTCACTTAGGTGATGGCAGGAAAAATTTGTTGTGACGTGCATGACAGGGTAGGTTTGATTTAAGTCAAATTATTTAAGTTTATTTAAATTATAGTAAAAAATAATTATTTAAATCAAAATTAAATATACTGTATTCAAAATTATTGAAATGTTACATTGGGTCAAATATCTAATGATATATATATATATATATATATATATATATATATATATATATATATATATATATATATATATATATATATATATATATATATATATATATATATATATATATATATATATATATATATATATATATTTTTTTTTTTTTTTTTTTTTTTTTTTTTTTTACTGTACTTTTATGTTTGATTGGAGTTCCACTTCTTTTTCTTTGTATTTATGTATAGTTACTTTAACCTAACAGATCTGATTAAGCTATGATTTTTATGTGAAAAACTCCTCTTGGGTAATGTATATTAAAGTACAGTTTCATTTAACATTGGCCAAGTTTGATACAAGAAAATGGCCTCATAAGACTGAAACAAATAGTTACTGGAACAACCCCTAAACCCCTAAAGGACAGGAACATTCCTCATGGACACTCCTCCAACCTGGGCTGGTTTTCACAATTCAGTGAAAATAGGTCATGTTCCATCAATTTCTCAACTCTGCTTTGACCAACTACTTAAAATGTAATAGCATCACACTTATCAATTCTTCCTCTTCAATCTTCTGCCACCGTGAACTTTGGAAAATTTGAAATTAAGGCCACAAAATGCAGGTCAACTATAGAAGCCACCTGCCTCTACATTGCATCAACCATAGACACCATCCACCCTATAAGGGTTAAACCAGTAAAGTGCCTGGAAGGCGATTGACGAGCAAAGCTGTCAGTAATGAAACAGTGGAAGCACCCTGCAGATTGTGCACTTGACTAATATTCAGATCACTCTAGCAAAAAACATTGCAAGAGTCGAATGGTTGTGCTATGTACTGTTGGATAGGAAATTTCATTTTGTGTTTATTGGTGTCCACTTTTGTTGAGACAAACAAAAGTTGATGAAAACCTGCAAAAACTGAAGTTTGGTTTACAAAATCACAATTTTGACACACTTCTACTTTTTACAAGTTACCCTTTGACTTCAGCCAATAGAAGAGATGAAAGCTATATTATGTAAAATTGATAGAGTTGTGCTGTCATATGGTGCAAATTTTGTTACAATCGGCTATGTTGTTGAAGAGATATTAGTGTTTGAATAGTGTTATAGTTGAGCTGGGCTGGATCAGGCAGCTCAAAATGAAACAACAATCTCCTTAGAAAACTTTGCTTTTGCCTGTAATAAAAGAATTGATTTATATAAAAAATCTGATGTAAATCAAATAAATAGATTTTTTATTTTATTCGTTTTAAATCATGATTTTATTCAACTCTTGTACAAATATGTTTTGTTACTTTTGTTATGTTAGTTTTAATTGCAATGTTGCTTTCAAGGGACAAGAATGTACAGCAAGAACTTGCAGAACTCGGACAGAAGTGAATTACCGGATCTGGACACCTGAGTAGGTAAAGAAGCACAGCTGCACAAGCAAAGAAGAAACACTACTACCATGAATGCCCAAGACTTGTATGACAATGTGCTGCAGGGAAGGGAGCGTAAGTCATTTCAGTTCAGTGATGATAACTTCTCACCCAAGTCTAACCTGGCTGTGTCCCCACACTACACCACCCTCTCTGGCACTCCATGCCGATGACTCACTCTCCTCCAGTACTTGTGACACGCCTCGGTCCAGCCTCTTTGACTCAACTGAATTTTCAATCAGCTTATCACCAGACAACCATGGTTCCAACTGTGGGCACATTTATCCCATAGAACGATCACATTCAGAAATGGGTGCCAGTACTGTGGAGACCAAACTCAGGAAACTGGATCCACTCAGGTCATCCTCTGACCCAGAGATGAATTGTTGCCACTCGGAAACTCATGTCTCTATAATGAAGGCTTTAAACAAAAGTTATAAATGTGAAGAGAATCTCACTGGTGACTTCTCCAAGGCTCTGTTGCTTCCTATCCTTGAGATTGGGAAACACCCAGACCTTCAGTCTATAAGTGTTCATACTCTAGCTGATGTTATTAAGGGCAAGTACAATGATAAACTTGCCTCCTGCAGAATTATTGACCGTAGGTACCCGTATGAATATGACGGAGGGCACATAAAGGGGGCAGAATTGCGGCACTTGCCAGAGTTAGTGACTCAGAACCCGAGAGCTAAGAAAGGTGTTTCACTTATGCCACTATAAGGCCTTCCTTGAGCTTATTTCATTATTTTCCCTATATCATTCTCTCCATCTTATGTTCTACAGTCCCTCCTTTCTAATGCATGAGACTTGCATTGCTCAAACTAAAGTTTTTATTGGGCTTATTAGAAATTAGGTCATTTATTGTTTAATTGTGTTATTTTACTGAGGATGTTTAATATTTTCATGTCATTCATCCATTAACAAACCTTTTTATTGGCTTTATTAGAGATTAGGTAATTTATTTAATTGTGTTATTTGACTGAGGTTGTTTAATATTTTCATGTCCTTCATTCCTTCCTGTCAAATTCATTAACCTTGCAATGTTCAGACAACACTTGTATAGTGTGAATACTTTGGTATTTTTTGTTTTGTTTTACTGAGATTGTTTAATATTTTTATATCATCCACAAATTCACAAAACTTGCAATACTTAAACAAAACCTCTAATCTCTGGATTGGAGATCAGGCATTCTGTTCTGTCTTACTGTGTTCTGTTTTACTTATATAATCTGTGGATTGGAGATCAGGCATTCTGTTCTGTCTTACTGTGTTCTGTTTTACTTATTTAATCTGTGGATTGGAGATCAGGCATTCTGTTCTGTCTTACTGTGTTCTGTTTTACTTATATAATCTGTGGATTGGAGATCAGGCATTCTGTTCTGTCTTACTGTGTTGTTTTACTTATATAATCTGTGGATTGGAGATCAGGCATTCTATTCTGTCTTACTGTGTTCTGTTTTACTTATTTAATCTATGGATTGGAGATCAGGCATTCTATTCTGTCTTACTGTGTTCTGTTTTACTTATATAATCTATGGATTGGAGATCAGGCATTGTGTGTTCTGTCTTACTGTGTTCTGTTTTACTTATTTTCATATGTCCTGTCAAATTTGTGAGACTCACAATACTCAAACAAAATTTGCAATGTATGGATTGCAGATTAGGTATTTTATTCTTTTTCATTGTGTTCTGTTTCACTAAGATTATTTAATATTTTCAGCCCAAGAGTGACACCACCATTGATGAGAAACCTGAGGACAACCTCTGGCTACAACTGGGCTTTACTGTGGACTCTGAGACAGGTAAGCTTTGGGGATCATTAGCTTTAGTCATCAATACTTAATTAGCATTGGTGAAAACTAGTGTGCATTCTTTCATTTATTTTTAAGAGGTGGCCATTTCTGTGATAGTGGTGCCTTAAGCTGACTAATGTTCTTTTATGTAGAGAGACAAGAATATGATGTACTATCTAACAATTTAATATTGTCTTAGCTAAGTAAATGCTCACAATTGGCCAGTTATAAAGACCTGGCCATTTCTGCAACAGTAGCATCTCATGTTGACTGAAGTTTTACCATCTTAGAGAGAGAAAAAAAAAGGATGCATTCATTGTGTAGCTATTCATATATTAGCTGACACTGTGCCTCCATGATAAAGCGGGTCGTGTGCTTGACTATGAATCTGTGGGCCCTGATTTGAATCTGGGCTGGGGCAGTTGATGCATAGTTCACCCATTTGTCATCCTTTGGATTGGTTGGTAAAGACTACCTGGGGAAGCATGGGGAAGGTAAACTATGGAAAATTGAATATCCCTTACCTCTGTGCCCTTGGGTAAGGGATATAATCCATCTCAGTTTCAGTGGTGTACACGGAGATGAGGTCATGTGCAGCTATAACTTGTGCTCCCAATTTTACCTTGACCTCAAATGTATGCTCATGAATGCCTGTTTATGTCTGTGATGCACAGTTGCAGGGTTTTTTAATCAGAATGAGTATGGTATGGTCTCGTGGAATGTCAGTTCACCTATTAATGCTTAGATTTCTTCATAAATACCTCTTCTAGTGTCTCAGGCACATTGACAATCTGCTGAAGATATTGGTAATGCTCCATACTCTTGGATATCTTAGTGTTGAAGGTTTGGATCAAGGCATAAGCTAGCTAACTCTCTCTCTCTCTCTCTCTCTCTCTCTCTCTCTCTCTCTCTCTCTCTCTCTCTCTCTCTCTCTCTCTCTCTCTCTCTCTCTCTCTCTCTCTCTCTCTCTCTCTCTCTCTCTCTCTCTCTCTCTCTCTCTCTCTCTCTCTCTCTCTCTCTCTCTCTCTCTTGCTTTCATTAATGATTCATGATTCAGAGTCCTGCAGAAAGAGTGAAGTCTGTGCTGCTTGGCAGATGCAGATGACAAGGTTGATCTTAACTTAGTATTTTGGAAAGGGAGGATTGGCTTGGTTTGATGCTGAAATTGGCTGCTCCTGGCTTGTTCCTTACTCCTGATAGAATGACCCAATTTCAAGTCTGGTATTCCTTCCATCACTACATTAAAATCTACTTCCTCATTCTCTTCTTTGCTTTCTCATGGTGAACTGCTGGAGACATTTGATTCTCCTTTGTTGTAAGGAGAGCTGTAGCCTCTGTATGGGAGACATTAAAGGAAGTATCCACTTTCAGTGGCTTCATATCCATAGTCTGAGTGTAACATTCTGGAGTGATATGTGGTGAAAAGATCCTTCTCTTGATCTGATCCTTAATGCAGCATCTCTGTTTGTGCATTCATGACAGTTCTCCATTCATCACTAATAAACATGACCTCTTCTTTGTTTCACAGATATCGCTCTTACATATAATGCTCTTCACACCATCTGTCCATTTCATTTCTGGTTCTCTTCTCAGCCTTACACCTCACACATCCTCACCACTTAGCCCCGTTCTTCCTCTCAGCATGCCCAAACCATTAGTGATAGGAGGTATAAAGACCCTCAAATTGTTTGGGACTGGAATTGCTTATGGTCCTGATGTCCAAGGCACTGCACTTTATACCTCATGGTAGAAATATTTGTCCCACCTTCAGATATATTTTTCAAGTGTTTTTCTGATGCTCCAAAGGGAAGGCATGTTATTGTCATTACACTTTCTGCTCTACTCAGTCAGCCTATTCTCTTTCCACATCAGTTATCCTTCACACTTCATTGTTCACAACTGACTCATTATTCAATCCTTATGTGTTACTCCAGACATACTCTTCATATATAGATTCTTCATCCAGGATAGCCTACTAAAGTTTAGCAACTTATTTCCAGTAGGGTCCCTTTTATGCAGCAAGATGGGGCGGGCAGCACAGGAATCACTATACACTTAACTCTGGTACACAGAAATACTAGACCCTAAAATTATTTGCCAACTGTATCCATAAAATTAAAATTTAAAATTACAATGTATTTTCACTATGACTATCATGGTTAATAATAAGTAAAATCATTTGACTCAGCAGCTCTTTCTTCATCTTGTAAATATTTCCTGAGAGATGTTTTGAACAGGTGTTTGGATTGTATGTTTTGTAAGTTTTTTGGTAATGAATTCCAGTCTTTAATGGCTGTATGATAAAAGGTATGTGCTGAGGGACCCTTTGCAATTGACATACCAAAGTTTAAATCATTGTTTCTAGTCCTAATTGTGTGGGTATTTGTTTTCCTATGGAAATGTTCTGCTAGATATGTTGGTCCTCTGTTGTTATGGATATTATGTGCATGGCTTAATTTTAATTCTTTAACACTATTCTTGACACTAAGCATATTTACTTTTTCTCTCTCCACTTGTCCTATATGAGATCTAGGGTCTAAACCTAAAATAAATCTAATAATCTTGTTTTGACAAATTTGTAGTTGTTTTTTAGATCTACTGCTCAGTCCAGAGTACCAAGAGGAACATGCATAATCAAAGTGAGGTTGAATTAGAGAGCTACATAAGGTTTTCTTAATTTTTTGATCAAGGTCTTTTGCTTGTCTGTACATGAATTTTAACCTTGCATTTATCCTCTTGATTATCTGATTACAATTTAGCTCCCCTGAAACACACTGATCCAATTGAACTCCTAAATATTTTACTGATTTTACTCCATTTATGTCCTGACCCAAACATGTTATATTAAAATCATCTACATTTTTTTATTTTGTTTTTTATCCAACTAACATAATTTCCGTCTTTCCTAAATGCAAAGACAGCTTGTTATTTATCATCCAGGTGTTACATGATTCAAGTTCTTTTCTTAGTCTATTTTTGATAAAATCTACATCTTTGTGTGGAACAATCAAAATGCTGTCATCTGCATATAGCAAAAGTTTACACGAGACACTGATTTTCATGTCGTTTACATAACATAAGAACAGGAGTGGACCTAAAATGTTTCCCTGTGGTACCCCACAGGATACATTTCTGGTTTCCGAGCAATGTTCATCTATCTTCACAATTTGACTTCTTCCACTTAGATAAGAATAAAACCATTCCACTGACTCTACACCCATTGCTCTTAATTTTTCACACAAGATATGATGGTCAACAGTATCAAATGCTTTTTGCAGATCTAGGAGAGCTAGGCCTGTATACTCCCCTTTCGATATATTAGTTTTTAGTAGGTCTAACAAATGAATCAGACATGTATCTGTGGAATGACTATCTCTAAATCCAGATTGAAATTCATAAATGATATTGTTTGCTTTAAGGTAATCTGATAACTGATCATAAACAGCTCTTTCTAGTACTTTAGATATTATATTAAGGATACTAACCGGTCTGTAGTTACTGACTTCTTGTCTGTTATTCTTTTTGTACAGTGGTTTTACTCTAGCTTCTTTGAATCCTTGTGGTACTTCATTTGTATAAATTGACTTATTGATAATGTGAGTTATAGGACCTTTTTTTTTTTCAGATATCTCATCTCAATGACATTCATTTTCCCTCTCTCCTTGGCTTCCGAGTCTCATGTTTCAGTTTCATTAAATATAGTCACCACTAATACCCCATCCTAAAAGTTTTCTTTGCATTTATTGGAGGTAAAATACATCCATATATATACAGTTTTCAGTCTTCCTTACACCTTTCTTGCATCATTCATTCTAATTTTCATTCATGCACATATTCTTCCATCCACAGCAACTTACAAACCTAAGCTGCTTAAAACAGGCTACTTCATATGGTCTTAATCACCTATATCTTCCCACCTGGTTGGCATCCTCCTTGAAGAGGGTAGCCAGGTCAAGACACATACAACATGCCTTGTCTTATTGTAGAAACAAAAATACTGAAGAGAAATTCCCTCTCCTTTCACTGCACCCCTCTCAGTTACCTTTTCTAAAAGAAGCAGTATTTTTTTCAAGGTAGCTGTAAAGTGCACAGTGAGGCTGTATCTTCCTGCCACAGAAGGGAATCTTGACTATAACCAACAGAAATGAGCAGATGACATGATTGGGTTTAGCACAACAATGCACAATGAGTTTGCTGCTTTATGTGTCTTCCTACCACAGAAGGGAATCTTGACTATAACTAATGGAAATGAGCAGATGACATGATTGGGTTTAGCACAGCAGTGCACAATGAGGTTGCTGCTTCATTATGATGGCACACTTTGCCTTATGATTACTAGTTATCTCCATATATATTATATGAATGTGAAATAGCCAGAACTTCAGCCAGCTTGAAGTACAGTTCCCTCTACTTCCATGTTCATCACTTAGCATTGCCTGTGTGTGAATTGTCTGCTGTGAACCACTGCACCTGATTCGACTTACATCCAAGACACGTTCCACTCATTATGAGTAAGAGGGAGGGTGATGGAGGGATTGATGAGATTTGTCTGAGGTATGAGTGAAAGCAGGTGGTTCACAACATTGGCAGTGCTAAGTGATGAACATGGAAGTGGAGGGGACTGTACTGATTTGAAAATTATGTGAAATTTCATTCACAGTGTTATCTCATAAGGAAACAGTATTGTACTTCACTCTAGCAGCATTGCATTTGCCTCATATGCCCCACCACTAAGTCATCCTTGGTAACCTGCCAGGAGGAGGCAGTAGACACCTGCCGAAACGATAATTACTCCCAGTGAGGTCTAAAGCACTGTTCAGGGGGTGCTGTGAACTTATCATTAAACTCAGCTGTGACCTCACTGAACATTTCCCTTTGTGTCTCACAACACAAGGGGGCAGTCACAGCCTGCCCTCTAAAGACAACTCTCTTCCTCCACACAAAACTACAAGCACCTAATAACACACACACCCTTCACTCAAAAATTTTTAAATCATGGCGACTCCTACACCACCCTCGGAGTCCCCATCTGGGGAGGTGTCCATAAATGTCCCCAGGTCAGACTGCCTTTCTGTCGACGACCCTAAGTGTCTTGACACCCCCCTCAACTTTTTCTTCATTAACTTCTGCAACATTCGTGGTCTAAGATCTAATTTTCAATCTGTAGAACACCACCTCTCCTCTTCTAAACCTCATCTTCTTTTCCTCACTGAAACTCAGGTGTCTGAGGCAACTGACAGTAGCCCCTTTTCTGTTCCCTCCTACTTTCTCTATCCTCATTTTCGATCCAAAGCTGGATGCTGCGTTTATGTGCGCAATGACTTAACCTGCCCTCATGCCCACGCTCTTGAATCTTCCGAGTTTTCCACCATCTGGCTACGACTACAGAGTCATTCTCATACTAAATTTATCTGTGCTGTATACCTCTCTCCTAACTCCTCTGACTATAAGAAATTCTTTGACTACTTAACTTCCAAAGTGGAGCACATTCTGACCCTCTTCCCTTTTGCAGAGATCCACATTCTTGGAGACTTCAATGTTCACCACCAGCTTTGGCTTTCCTCTCCCTTCACTGACCATCCTGGTGAACTAGCCTACAACTTTGCTATCCTCCATGACCTAGAGCAATTGGTGCAACACCCTACTTGTATTCCTGACCGTCTTGGAGATACGTCCAACATTCTTGACCTTTTCCTGACCTCTAATCCTTCTGCTTATGCTGTCACCCTTTCTTCTCCGTTGGGCTCCTCCGATCACAATCTCATATCTTTATCTTGTCCTATCACTCCAATCCCTCCTCAGGATCCCCCTAAGCGAAGGTGCCTCTGGCGTTTTGCCTCTGCTAGTTGGGGGGACCTGAGGATGTATTTTGCTGATTTTCCTTGGAATGACTACTGCTTCCGTGTCAGAGACCCGTCTTTGTGTGCTGAGCGCATAACAGAGGTGATAGTGTCTGGCATGGAGGCGTACATTCCTCACTCTTTTTCTCGTCCTAAACCTTCTAAACCTTGGTTTAACACAGCTTGTTCTCGTGCTATACATGATAGAGAGGTGGCCCACAAAAGGTACTTAAGCCTTCCATCACCAGAATCTCATGCACTTTATATTTCTGCCCGGAACCATGCCAAGTCTGTTCTCCAACTAGCCAAAAACTCCTTCATTAACAGAAAATGTCAAAACCTTTCAAGATCTAACTCCCCTCGTGATTTCTGGCATCTAGCCAAAAATATCTCCAATAACTTTGCTTCTTCTTCTTTCCCTCCTCTACTTCAGCCAGATGGCACCACTGCTATCACATCTATTTCTAAAGCTGAACTCTTTGCTCAAACCTTTGCTAAAAACTCTACCTTGCACGATTCTGGGCTTGTTCCTCCCTCTCCTCCACCCTCTGACTACTTCATGCTACCTATTAAAATTCTTCACAATGATGTTTTCCATGCACTCGCTGGCCTAAACCCTCGGAAGGCTTATGGACCTGATGGGGTCCCTCCTATTGTTCTCTGAAACTGTGCCTCCGTGCTTGCACCTTGCCTAGTCAAACTCTTTCAGCTCTGTCTGTCAACATCTACCTTTCCTTCTTGCTGGAAGTTTGCCTACATTCAACCTGTTCCTAAAAAGGGTGACCACTCTAATCCCTCAAACTACCATCCTATTGCTTTAATTTCCTGCTTATCTAAAGTTTTTGAATCTATCCTCAACAGGAAGATTCTTAAACATCTATCACTTCACAACCTTCTATCTGATCGCCAGTATGGGTTCCGTCAAGGCCGCTCTACTGGTGATCTTCTAGCTTTCCTTACTGAGTCTTGGTCATCCTCTTTTAGAGATTTTGGTGAAACTTTTGCTGTTGCCTTGGACATATCAAAAGCCTTTGATAGAGTCTGGCACAAAGCTTTGATTTCCAAACTACCCTCCTACGGTTTCTATCCTTCTCTCTGTAACTTCATCTCAAGTTTCCTTTCTGACCGTTCTATTGCTGCTGTGGTAGACGGTCACTGTTCTTCTCCTAAATCTATTAACAATGGTGTTCCTCAGGGTTCTGTCCTGTCACCCACTCTCTTCTTATTATTCATTAATGATCTTCTAAACCAAACTTCTTGTCCTATCCACTCCTACGCTGATGATACCACCCTGCACTTTTCCACGTCTTTTCATAGACGTCCAACCTTTCAGGAGGTAAACATATCACGCAGGGAAGCCACAGAACGCCTGACTTCTGATCTTTCTAAAATTTCTGATTGGGGCAGAGCAAACTTGGTATTGTTCAATGCCTCAAAAACTCAATTCCTCCATCTATCAACTCGACACAACCTTCCAGACAACTATCCCCTCTTCTTCAATGACACTCAACTGTCCCCCTCTTCTACACTGAACATCCTCGGTCTGTCCTTTACTTATAATCTGAACTGGAAACTTCACATCTCATCTCTAGCTAAAACAGCTTCTATGAAGTTAGGTGTTCTGAGACGTCTCCGCCAGTTTTTCTCACCCCCTCAGCTGCTAACTCTGTACAAGGGCCTTATCCATCCATGTATGGAGTATGCTTCACATGTCTGGGGGGGTTCCACTCATACTGCTCTTCTAGACAGGGTGGAATCAAAAGCTTTTCGTCTCATCAACTCCTCTCCTCTAACTGACTGTCTTCAGCCTCTCTCTCACCGCCGCAATGTTGCATATCTAGCTGTCTTCTACCGCTATTTTCATGCTT
>NW_026973680.1:437500-575000 GCF_035594125.1 Scylla paramamosain | reverse complement strand
TGAGAGTTGTGGGTTTATGAGTTAGTTGTTTACTGTTGATGTTGGGAGAAATTAAACACACAAAAATTGTTATGGCCATAAGATTCATTATTATTTGTAAGAAAGAGTTAAATGAGTCAGCTCGTAATTCAGATCTGTTAGATAATCTGACTGAAACTCTTTTTTCTGTTGAGCTTTTTTTAAAAATAGCAATGAAGCAGGTTTAAAAAGTCTTCATTGAATCTCCTTTAGTCATTAGAGAGAAAAGGAATGGTAAATACTAAATATGCAAAGGTAAATGCTATAAGAGTTGACTGATGCTAGTAGGTAAATGATATACTGGTCGTACTCCTCAGTTTAAAATGAAGTAGCAATATATATATATATATATATATATATATATATATATATATATATATATATATATATATATATATATATATATATATAATATATACAGCAAGTGTTTCAATGAATCATGGAGTGTGCTACTTGTGTTATGCTCAATCCGTGCTCAAAACTGACAAGTCACCAATATTTTGGATACCAGCACCATCCTGAATTGTCATCCTCAGTCCTTCTTGTCATGGTTGTTTTCCCTGCATCATCCTGACTCCCAGAGTGAAGTGTAGGACTGTCACACTGCCTTAACATGGCACACTTGTGTTAGGTAGCCTTTTAACACCTCCATGTATTTGTATCATGATGGGAGGCCAACGCTTCTGCAGGTATGAATGAAGGAATTAGTGAGTTCTGGGCCAGGCAAGCAACATGCTGTGAATGAGGGTGATAGGTGGGAATATTTAGGAATGTTTCATATATGGACTGCCATGTGCAGACCTGATTTTTTGCTGCTTCCCTTGTTTTCTTATGTTCTTATGTTAACATATTCATAGTTCATCACCAAAGTATTTGCCCAAAAATATGTTAAGTAACACAATAAAATAAAATGCTTTGACTGAATTATAATGCAGTGTTACTTTTCATCACTACTTTTATGTAATATTACCATTTAATAATGTATGAGTTATTGTACCAGTAAAGTAAGTAGGTGTGAGGAGATGCTGGGTGATGAGGGCAAGTGCAGGAGGATGTGTAGTGTGTGTGTTAATGGAAAGGGTTGGGATGGAAGACACTTGTAGCCATGCAAAAAGGGTGGTGACAGGAGGCCAGCACCTGTACTGTCACTGATTGATGGAGGGAAAGAAGGAGTGGAGTGGGGTGGGAGATGAGTGTGATAAGAGATGCATTAAGGAGATGGAAGATTGTCAGGAGGTGTAATTACATGGCAGTTGGTTGGCAGTCATCTGTAGGGACAGCAAGATAATTTAGGGACAGTACTGTTTATTCTTCAGCAATTATTTTTGTATAGCAAAGATTATGTAATAGATAACCAATGTTATATCACTTTTATTGCAAATGCTTCCCATTCAAGACTGGTCCTGTATTATGTAATTGTTCAATAGAAAATATGTGAAAATAGCTTTGTATTGGAAATTATTCAAAATGATCTATAAAAAGGATCTTTAGTAATGGAAACAGGTACATTCACTGATACTTAGTGTATGCATTTGCTGAAAGGTCACAGATTCATAATATTAAAAACTCATTAATACTGGAGCTAATGAGTGGTTGAAAGAAGACAAGAATATTCATAATAATATGCATATAATAAATAAGAGTTTAAAGA
This sequence comes from Scylla paramamosain, assembly GCF_035594125.1. NCBI lineage: Eukaryota > Metazoa > Arthropoda > Malacostraca > Decapoda > Portunidae > Scylla > Scylla paramamosain. The sequence continues at coordinate 573,331 of NW_026973680.1, read as the reverse complement.
TTCACAGTATTAAAAACTCATTAATGTTGGGTGTGTGGGTGAAGGTGGGAGACAAGGGGAGGGAAGCATTGGCAGGTGGGGAAGATAAGGAGCAAGGGCAGGTAGAGAGGGCAGGGTGGGGAAGCAAGGACATCCTGCTGGTTGTGACCATTACCCTCATGCTGGTCTTCCCATCTCTGAGAGCAGCTCTGACAAAGCAAAAAGTAATTTCCTTTTCAAAGACAAATCCATATTTATTTGTTTCCTAAAGGAGACTTTAGGATGATATTTACTTGAGGTTTGTGGTGCAAGCTTCAATTTTGCCATGAAAGAAATATTGTCACAAGTAGGTAAGCTGAAATTCATCTAATGGCCATTATATGTAATTTCTTTCCAACTACTTACTATTTCAGATATAAAACAGCATTATAAGAAGCTTACCAGGCCTATTCCTGTTAATGCCTATCTGGTAGATTCTATATCTGATATAAAATATTATTATTAGCCTTACTTTTAAACTTACTGTAAATACTATGAAGTGTTTGAGAAGGTTACTGAGGTTACTGCCATGGAAATTGTCAAGTATAATGTCATACTTTAATCTGTGTAAAGGGCAAGGAAAATGCAGAAAGCCCACATACATTATGTGAGGTGGCTGAGCATTGTGTACCCCTGATGGTGGCTTATATCTCTGGTAACCTTTATGACCAGAGGAAGGAGGAGGGTTGGTAGACTGTTGTGGGCTTGTAGGGGTCTCCTCAGTGTTGCTTCCTCCTGTTTTTTTGTACTCTATTTTTTTTTAGAGATTTTGTTAAGAGTGCTTTCATATGGTTGATCTGTCCATCTGTTTATTTTAACAATTTATTTTTTCTGTCTTTCTATCTGTTTCTGTTTCTCCCTATCTGTCTTTCTGTCTGCTTCTAAATATCTGCCTACCTGTACTACTAAAAAGATAAAAAAAAAATGTTGAATGTCAATATTGCATGCTTTTTCAAAACACTGAAGAATAGCCAATATCTTAATAGATATAAAATAATTTTCCCTACATAAGGCTCTATAAGAAACAATGGCAGCTACTCTTTATTCATTCCTTGAGTTACTTTTCCCCAGTGGCCATAGAGCTACAGCACGGAGGTGGAGGTGATGCTGTAGAAGTGAGCTGAATGTGGTGTGTAACATTGGCTTAGAGGTGATCAGCCTTTGGAGAGGGGCCGTAGCTGCCTCCCATATAGGGACTAATCGAGTTCTGGGGAGGCGGGTCTGGCTGGCCTCTGTGAGACAATTGGACAGTTGGAGATTATGGTGGGAGATGCCTGGATGTGCCCTATAGATGTTTGTATGGTTGCCTCCCTCCAAGGGTCCCTTAAAGTTGTGTACACTCTGTAGGACGTATTTCTTACCTTATCGAATTATGAAAATTTGCTTTCATTAATCTCACCTGTCAAAGTCACTGCTATGGAATGTCTGCCACTACACTGAACAATGTGGGCTGGGCTGCCACATGTATGATGATTTTTGTCCTGCCCTAAATTTAAGATCCGGACTTAGAGAAATGTTTAAGTGAAACTTTGAGCCAGAAACTGAAAGAGAATGAAAGGTGATGAAAAATATCCACTGCTTAGTAGAGTTTGAAGGAAAAAATGATACAGTAAAATCCCTCTTATCCGGCATCAATGGGACCGCTGACATGCCGGATACTTGAATAGAAGTGAAATTATGCCCACAATCACCACCCTACACTCACGCATCTTACCATAACAAAGATCAGCTGATCGCTGTGCCGCGCGTCGCCGCCCGTGCTCCCACCTCACACTCACCAGCACGGTTGTAGCATTGGGCCTGTAATTGTGACTCCTTCTGATCTTTTCAAGCTGAACTACTCGTATAACACTTTGTCCATCATTTCATTATGATGATACTGCAGTGTGTGATGATTTTCCACTGCCTTTGGGGTGTCGGTGACTTTCATGTAATCCCGCAACTTTTTCGTTTGGGATTTAATGTCATAAATAGTTGATGAGCCCACACCATATTCTGCCATTAGTTGCTGTCTGTTTTCACCTCTCTCTAATCATCGACAAATTTCTACCTTCTGCTTAAGTGTAAGCACAACACGCTTCCTCTTTTCTACAACTTTAGGTATGATGAAGGCATCAGGTGATAAACAGTGCACATGCGGGACTGAGTCACTGAGTAAACACAGTGCAGTGGACCACAGGTGGTGCAAAGCAGTGTGCTCTGGTGGCAAGGGGACAAAGTATGCCTCACGCGGGAATTTTAATCAATTTTATGAGTACACATTGATTTTTTATAGATTTTAAGGCTCAGGGAAAAATGTGCCGGATACTTGAAGCTGCCGGATACTTGAATGCCGGATGAGAGGGATTTTACTGTATTAGGGGTTGGCCTGGTGGCGCCCATGCTGGGAGGGGGTGCATTTCGGGCATCGCAGCGGGATATTGGCAGCAGCATTATGTGATGGGATATCCGGCTGGCGTTAGTCAACCCTTGCGAATCCAACCCTTCGTGGTATTCCTTCTCCCCCCTCATTGGGTCTCCTCCTGTTCCCCCCCATGAAAGTGTAGTGGCCCCCAGGCTTGGAGGAGGGCCTTTGTTACACCATTTGGCCAAGTTTCCTGTTGGGTGCACAGCCATATTGGTAGGTTGGCTGATCAGGCACCACCTGTCTGGTGTGAGGCTCTGCCCCTCCTGCCCATGTGTAGTTGCAGTGGTGGTTGTGACAGCGGTGGTAGTGGTGGTAACACAGTGGTCATATGGTGGTGCTCACATGGCGTTTGGTGGCTCAAGAACTGTGAGATAGTGATCTGTGTAATACTCCAGCAAGTTTCTTGTTATAATCCTGTAATCAAAGGGCTTTTTACAATGCAGTGAAGTGAATAGATGAGTACCCTGTTGTGGTTACATTAGCAACTTTTTGTATGTGTCATTGTATGAAGGACTGTGCCAGTAGTCAGTAACCTTGAAATGTTATTGAGGAATCTGCTGCACACACATTGTTATGACTTATGACTGAGTAAGTATTTAATGGTATAGTGATAGCATGGTTTCTTATCTTCACAAGACACACATGTGAGGTGGTGTACTCTTGGCAGCAGTGCAGCAACACACAGGACAAGAGATTTTTGGGAAAATGTTATGTCTTGTGTAGCTGTGGTGTAGCACTTTGAGAGTTGGCTTATATCAAGACTGAAGGATATTATTTTATCCCTGCAAGTACAGTAGTGTGCTACAGTATTTTGTGCAATAATTGCCAATGGCTGTTATGTGTCTAGACCACGGTGATCTGTAGCTCAGTGAAGGCTTATTGATTTGAGCTTTTCTTTTCCAAGTAAGAAAAATATTTAGGCTTGGTGGTGGCCATAGAGTGGAATCATTAATCATAATGGGATCATTGAAGGAGTGGGGACAGAGGGCAGGTACACCTGGGTGGCAGGAGGCTCACTAATGCTTCCTGGCCAGGCAGGAGGCCTCCCTCCACCCACCATCAAGGATCACAAATTACTAGAGGTACTGGTAACACTGAGGAACAGTTATGAGTCCTGAGAAATTACTGCTGTGATGAAAATATAGGGTGTGTACTGCTTTACATAATGTGTAGTGTGTGTGTGTGTGTGTGTGTGTGTGTGTGTGTGTGTGTGTGTGTGTGTGTGTGTATAGACACGTTTTGTTTATATTTTCAATGATGAAGATTGTGAGTGTTTTGGTTGAGGTTTCATGGATGACTATAATTGCTCTGAACATGAAGGGAACATTATATCCTTTATGTAGTTGTAATGGTTGCCATGTGATATATGTTTTTACAGTTTATTTATATACATAAACCATGTATGCTTTCTTTTTAGTATATATACATAACATATTTAAGCATTAACTGTTGTTGAAAACCAGGCAAGCTATATTCATCATTTATTCATGAATAGTTCTTATTGTAAGATTTTTAAAGCATATTTGGATCAAATTTTATCATAAGAGCTTTAATGTTTTAGGCACCAATATATTATTGTTTATCTGATGACCCCCACAAGTTGGTGATGGGAAAAACAAACCACAGCATCATAGGTTGTAGCTTTGTACATCAAATTTGTTACAAGAATAACAGAAAGAGTGTTGACAGTATTTGTGTAATTACTGTTCATCCTTTGCTTGCAGGTGAGCATTTACTGTCTCCTGAGAAAAACATCAGCGGAGGAGACGTGACCCTTGACTCTGTGTCTCCTCTCAACTCTCCGTCCTTCACCCTCAATGAGACAGTACCAGACTTCAATCTTGACTTCAACCTTGATGAAGCCTTGAAATTTGTTGGACTGAACTGTTCTGAGACTGGGGAAACTGTCTGGAAGGTGAGCTGTCTATTTTGCAGTAGATATTACCATTAGGAGGTAATAGATTACTTATTAGTCCATTGGCTATTATGACTTTGCCTTATACTGAAGGAAATTGCCTGGTTGGATGACTGGAATATACTCATTTAAAAGGATGTTAATGCACAGTCAGTGAAGAGCTTGGTCAGAAGCTATGAAAGTGTTATCTCAGCCCTCAGAGCCTGAACCCACCTCTGACAATAAGGAAAGCCCTGGTAAGGAGGAGGAGGACAGCTTAGACACCTTGAACGACACCCTGGACGATATGATCCAGGCCTCCCAGCTTCATCCTCAACACCTGCGCTCACTACAGGTAAGTGTCTGCCTCTCCTGTGCATGGTCATCCAGAATATAAGAATGGGAGGAAAGGAGATCATAAAAGACCAGCTGACCCACACAAAGTGGCTCCTGGTCAGTTCAGGGCAGTATGAGGTTCTTCCCTGTCTGAGCACCAGTGTAATATGTCATTTAAAAATTAAATATTTTTTCCATGGTTTGTTGAAAAAGAAGGGAATTGCAATGTGATATTAAATATAAATATTCCAGAATAAGCATTTTCTCATGCGTTAAGCCTGTATGGCAGACTGAACCAATTTAAGGTTATTACAAAGCTAGCTCAAATAAAAAGCACAGCCATTCCATCTCAAATTTTTAACTGATGCTTTTTTGGGAGAGAACACCAAGATTTATTTATTTATTTATTTATTTATTTTATTTTTTTTTTTACTTTTTTGTGCATTTGACTTGGCTTTATATTCGTATGCCAAGACAAGAAAAGAAACAAGTAAATAAATATAGATCAACAGATGCAAACAGTATACAGTACTCGCAGAGAATGGTGACGATGAATGAAATGACCAGAAGGACATACAGGAATAAAACAAATGGTACAAGATAATGATCTGCTGTGGTGCAAGTGGATGATCAATCAGGTGTGCTGAAAACTAGACAGGTTTATATTTTGTTTTCTGTCTTAAGTATTTAGTAATTTGATGTTTTACTTTTCTGAACCTTATTCTGTAGACCTTTGTTGTGGTAAACGATTTATTATTAATGTCCATATGTTGAAGAACACTTCTTTTCTTGATAATCACCTATGATGTGACCACAAACAAAATTCCTTCTTTCTGATCTGTCCACTGTAAGTCCCTTGACATTGACACTCAACATTCACACTTGACATTCACACACTCAGTCTCAGGTAGTAATTTTGCCATACCAGCATCAAAAGTGAATTAATATTGATCACTAGATAGATAACACACACAATAGCAGTAGCGGAGCATAGTGTGATGAGGATGTCAAGGAACGGCGTGGCATTAACCAGTGACTTACAGTGGCACAGAAACACAACCTCCTTGGCGGTGCGGGATGTGGAGTGATCGAGTCAGACAGACGGGAGTGGTGTGCTGTCATCGTTCAGTCTGCAGTCAGGTCATTACGGCGTGAGGTGAGGTGTGGGAGAGTGGTGGGGAGAGGAGAGGAGAGGGAAGGAGGAGGGTTGCGGATTTCAGTCAAGTAATGTCTTGGTGTTGTTTTGAACATTTCCTGCATGACAAGGTGAGCTTAGCGGGCCGTGACGCACTGGGTTCCTTACTGACTGCTGCTCATCCAACGCCGCCACCACCACCACCACCACCACTATATCCAGACCATCTCCACCTCTATCACCACCTCCATTACCTTCCCTTACCTCCACTTCTGTTTCTTCCATTATTTTTCTAGAGACTATTAGTACACAATCTTAGTAGAACACACAGTTTCATGTTTTTATTTTATTCTATTTTTGGCATGAAATGTCATGTTAATTTAACAAAATGATGTATTATTATTATTATTATTATTATTATTATTATTATTATTATTATTATTATTGTTATTATTATTATTATTGTCGTTATTATTATTATCATCATCATCATCATCCTTCTTCTTCTTCTTCTTCTTTTTCTTCTTCTTCTTCTTCTTCTTCTTATTATTATTATTATTATTATTATCATTGCAGTTTTTATATAGCAAATACCGAAAAATCGCACGTTACTTTAACTTACAAAAATACAAACAAATTATTCTAAACCAAATCTTGTACTTGTTAATCTACTAACTTTCATATCAATAAATCCTTCACTCACTATCTCTCTCTGCCTGACTGACAATACCTGACTGAATGACCAATAGATAAAATACCAAACACTACCACCACGCGTATTTTGCTATGATAACTACACATCATCTCGTACTTGCCAGTCTACTTTCACGTCAATAAGTTCCTCACACTCATCTCTCCCTACCTGACTAACAACACCTGACTGTTTGACCAATAGATGAAATACCAAATCATCAATAAAATCTCTCTGTTTCCCTGCCAGACTGAGTATACACGGGCGACTAACCAATAGATAAAATACTACACACTACTACAAATACTACTACACTGGCGACTAACCAATAGATAAAATACTACCACTTTTATTCTGCAAAGATAACCTTGCTGGTCAAAGCAGTTTAGCGATGTTTTTTTTACTTTTCCAACCTACAAAACTCCCCGGGTGTGTATTCTGCTGTCAGTCACCTCGCCGTGTTTGCTTCCTCAGGGTACTGCTCGGGCTGCATCCCACTCGACGAATCAAAATATTTTACAGGTAGTGCAAACGGTGGTATATGTAGTGGGGAGTAGTGGTAGTGATGGTCAGTAGTAGAAATATGAATAGTGGGGCTTGTGTTAGTGAAAAAAAAAAGTTGTAACTTTTTTTTTTGTAGAAGAGATAGAGAGAGAGAGAGCGCTGTCTGGTAGCATTGTTGTTTATCATGGAGCCTCCTGTTGTGTTTACCGAGTGGCTGCCGCGTGGTGAAGTATTGGTGCTAAATACACATGAGGCTGAGAGTGCGTGTTTTTGTTTTCACAAGTTTAGTGTGTGTGTGTGTGTGTGTGATTCACCTACAGTCGTCTGCTGGTCACCGAGCCAGCTGTTACCCTATGGAAAGAGCTCAGAGATCATAGTGACCGATCTTTGGGTAGGACTGAGACCACTTACACACCACACACCGGGACAGCAAGGTCACAACCCTTCGGGTTACATCTCGTATCTACTTGCTGCTAGGTGAACAGGGCCTACACATTAAGAGGCTCGCCCATTTGCCTCGTGTCTGTGTGTGTGTGTGTGTTACAGTGCTTGTGTTTGCTCACACAAGGCGGTTTTCTTATCAGATTTTTTTTATCTTTGTAATGTTGAACAATCTTGATGCTTTTTAGTAGTTCTTGTATCATTCGTGCAGGACTTCTTGTGCTGCTGGTGGATTGAATTGGCAGTGTTCAGGAAACAAAACACATACATTTACGGCAGATTACCCAGGGAGTGTATTTCACTGCAAAGTAACATTACGGAATATGATAGACGGTTTCCTCTACAAGCAAAGTAAGAGAGAATAGCGAGTGATATATAGACAGAAAGCCACAGCTGTCATGGACGATAATGACTTAGAAATTGAGGATGGGAAGGGAGACGAAAAAGATAATGATGACAAATGAGAAGTTGGCTGGCGGCAAGGTTACACTAGTTTGGTTCTTATGCCTTCAAAACGAGACGGCCAACATTTCAGACACCTGTCCGTGAAAATATAGTCTTCGTAATTAAAAATAGTCCAGCAAGATATTTTTAGCATCTATATTTCATGGGCTTGAAGTTGGTGGTAGCGAAACAAGAGTTTGTTTTTTTATGCCTTCAAAACGAGAGGTACAACGTTTTAGGAAATAGCGTGTGACAGAATAAAATCTTCCCTATTGAAATTGGTACCATAAAATACTTTTAGCATCTATATTTCTTGATTATGAAGGTGATGGTAACTTACCGTAGCAAAATAAATTAACACATTTCTGAATCACATGTGCTTTGTTGCAGTGTCGCAGTACCTAAGTGAATTAACACTTTGACTACAACACGGGGTAGCGAAAAAAAAAAAAAAATGAACGGACAGACGGATGATTTTTTTCCGGTCACACGCCGAGAAACATCTACCTTATGTACTCTTGTCGGCATATTAATAGTTGCAGAATTTGCTCATGTTTATCAAGTGTTGCTCGTCGAGTGTTGGTTCAGGTGCTGATAGCGGTGGTGGTGTTGGTGATAATGGTGATGGAGGGTGTGTTGATGGTGATGACAGTGGTGGTATGGTGATGACGGCAGGGAGGCAGCGGTGTCGGCGGCATTCAGAACAGCAGTCACGCTTATCCTCGTTGTTAAGATATTTGCTTTTATTTGCCACCTTTTGTCTTGCATGTATCTGTAAGTGTGGTAAATATGCTTTATAGAGGGACTGCCTGCCTAGTGTAGTCTTGCAGCTTCCATTATACTCTTATGTACATGGCAGGATATATGAGACTTTCAATTCTTAAGTTATGTTATGCACTTTGCCTTGGCCTCCTTGTGTGAGATTGTCACTCGGTTCATATGCTTTTGAGTTTTAGGTATGTTGGGTAATGTTCTGAAACACTACTAAACCTCACTTCCACTGCTTTTAAAAGGCTCCGGATGAAGTTACATGGGTGTTGAGGTGCTTATGCAGGTCTAATGCCAAATTAACAAGATTTCAAATTTATCAACAGGAGAAATCTTTCTTGAGAACCCAGCTAATCATCTATGTGGACTCTGAAAATGATCATAGTGAGAGAGCAGAGCACTTCAGAATATGGGCCATGGTTTTACACATGCATCACTACCCACTGCATGCTCCAGCAGCAGCAGCAGCAGCAGACAGCTAAATGCTGCACCACCCATCAAGAGGATGAAGATTGCAGCCACATCAGAGAGGCTGGCTGTGAATTTAGTCTTCCTGCCACACGTTGAAGTTCCTGCTGATAGCCAATTGGTCCTCACCTTGTTCATCAGGCTTGACTCTTGCATCTTCTGAAGGCTGTAGGAAGAGTAAGTAAGGTGAGTGTATGAGGGTTTGTAGGGAGAGAAAGTCTGGTACAGAAGATTGAAAAGGAATTGTGTCACTGTGGAAGAAAACTGAAGTATATCATTATGCTTTTATGTTGTGTAATAATATAGCAGTAAAATGCAGGCTGTATGGAAATAAAGGCACATCAGGATTTTATAAGAAGATGAAATTTTATAGGGAAGATTAAAAAGGAATATTGTGTCATTGTATCTGTCTCTTGCACCTTCCTTTCTGACTCCCATCCTTTGCAGTTCCATCCCTCCATCCACTTTCTGTCTTCTCAATCTTAATTCACACACATACACACACGTGCACACACACCTGTGGTCAAATAACTTCCTAAAGGTGAATTTTTTTTTGCAGCCCAATAGCATTGCCTCCTGTGATGTATTGGACTGGCAGTTCCTTGATTCTGGAGGAGTCTGCAATAGGAAGACCACAAATGTAGGAGTTGGTTGTGACATCCATACCTATGAACATGTATTTACCTGCCAGGTGAGTTTTTTATTTGTTTGACGTATTTATTTTCTCTTTTTTTTAATGTAACAGGAGGACTGGCCAGGGACAACAAAAAGAGCAAAAGAAAAGAAAACAAGACCCACTGAACTGCCAGTCCCAAAAGAAAATTCAAAAAGATCATCCAAAATTGGAAGATGTGTCTTGAAACCTCCCTCTTGAAAGAATTTGCATCATAGGAAGGAGGAGGTACAGAAGCATGTAGGGAGTGTGGGATTAGCTAACAGTGAGATACTGGTGGTGGTTATGCTAAATTGAGGAATGTTTGTGGTTTTATCTAAATGAAGAATGAATCTGGCTAATTTATTTTACCTGGTGGAAGAATCTTAATGTTTTCATTTATCAGAGGCAAGATATGAAGCAAATGTTTATGACAATTTCAAGTTTGTATCTTTCTCACTATGAGGAGGACTTATTGATGCTTTTTAATGACCTGTAAAGGAATTTTGTTCAACATTGCTTCATCTTAAGGGATTCAAGGATTAACAAAACCAGACCAAAAAATTCCCAAAGCATTCCAAAACAAGAGAAATAATGAAAAACACTGAAAAACACACTCAAATCATCAACAGATGTATCCAAAGCATCAAAAAGACACAAAGAGAGATGAATATTTCATGAGAAACAATTAGAATATAAAAAAATACTAAAATCTTGAAAAATACACCAAAACATCAAAAAGACAAAAAAAGGGAGATGAAGAGACCATGACATAGTGAAGATTTTCCTGACACCAACGTGGGAGTTGCTTCTCCAGTCCCTCACTGTGGGAGCTGTGAAGGACTTACCATTCAAGACCTTCTCCAGTCCCTCACTGTGGGAGTTGTGAAGGACTTACCATTCAAGACCTTCTCCAGTCCCTCACTGTGGGAGCTGTGAAGGACTTACCATTCAAGACCTTCTCCAGTCCCTCACTGTGGGAGTTGTGAAGGACTTACCATTCAAGACCTTCTCCAGTCCCTCACTGTGGGAGTTGTGAAGGACTTACCATTCAAGACCTTCTCCAGTCCCTCAGTGTAGGAGTTGTGAAGGACTTACCTTTCAACACCTTCTCCAGTCCCTCACTGTGGGAGCTGTGAAGGACTTACCATTCAAGACCTTCTCCAGTCCCTCACTGTGGGAGTTGTGAAGGACTTACCATTCAAGACCTTCTCCAGTCCCTCACTGTGGGAGCTGTGAAGGACTTACCATTCAAGACCTTCTCCAGTCCCTCAGTGTAGGAGTTCACTAAGTTATCTGGGGACCTCAGCACCACTTTCCACTTTCTGCCATGCCTTTCTCAGCACACGGCACTCACCTGTCTGGGAGCCCACACAGGTTTGCTGCTCCCAGGGAAGAAGAGAAGGCACGTTATAATCTAGCCAGACTGATGTGGTGATATGAGATTGTTCACATCCTAGGTGGTTATTGGAGGCAATCTTGATAAAGGACTAATTAAAAGGGCCTGGAGAAAGCCAGTTGAAGGAAGATCAAGGTAAAGAGTGAGTGAGATGGAAGGATGGAATTGTGCTAGAGCTGCTAAGGATGGGAGTCACAGAAGATGCAAGGGACAGACACAACCAAAGAAGACTTGTGCATGGTGCCAGCCCCTCACTCCAGAGAAGCAGCAAAAACAGAAAAAGAGGAAGGTAGTCACATCAGTATTTTACACAGTCTAGCCTAACAGTCAGTCAGTTTTTGGTAGACTCTGGAACACTCTGCCTACTTCTATATTTCCTCCTTCTTATGACTAGAACTCTTTCAAGAGGAAAGTTTCAAGGCACTTACTCTCCAATTTTGGATGATCCTTTTGGTCTTAAGGGAATGGCACCTAAGTGGGTCTTTTCTTTTTTTTTCCCTCCCAAAGCCAATGCCCCTCAAGTAAGAAGAAAAAAGAAAAAAAATTAACTCACAAATCCAGGGGTGGATTTAAGGTGGTGTCATACTATCACTTTTTCCGTCGATTTTTCATCGTTCCACATGAACTTATCGCATGAATTTGTCAGACGATCAGGATTGTTTCCTCCTGCAAATTTCCGCCTTTGTTTATATTTCCAAGACCAAGACCAAGACTTTCCGCGTGGCTTCAACCTGTCTCACAGAGCGTTATTACCACCTCTACGCTTCGTCATGGAAGGAAAACCACATCCAAGTTGGACACGCCGTTCAGAGGAGATCCTTGTGGAAAGCATAAGGAGCCATAAGTGCCTCTGGGACCACAAGGATGAATCTTGTATGAAGAAAGGCCAGAAAAGAGCGGCTCACAACACAGTCACCTGTGCCCTCCAATACTGTGTCTCACAGTACACAGTATTAGTTTCAGAATAGCGTATCTTTGCTGCAGTGTGGACTCCATGTTTGTTTGCACTCCTTGGGCTGTGCCAACGGAAAGTTTCAGATGAAACACCATTTGTGTGCGACAGGCCGCAGCCAAGATATCCACGATTTTCAGAAAAACGATGGAAAAAGTTGACGGAAAAAGTGTTGGTGTGACACACCACCTTGAGGTCTGTGGAGGCCCATGGCCAGCCTGAGATATTTATATTAATGTTTTTATGTATCTATATTCCATTCAATTTTTTAATATATATAATATAATCTAGAGAAAAGAGCATATTTATTTAGTGTAAATGAAACAAAAGCAGCTGTATTAATAATGATAAAAAATGTTAAAAAGTTCATAGAAAATTAGTGTTTACTGATTAATTTGAGTTTCTTTCACTTACAGAATGCTTAATTATGTAAGGGACTCCCCAGATTGTGGAGATCCCAACATTGTGGAAGCCCCTCGGCAGCTGCCCTCTTTGCCCACTCCTAAATCAAGGGCCCTGCACAAATTTCTCTCTCTCTCTCTGTCTGTCTGTCTGTCTCTCTCTCTCTCTCTCTCTCTCTCTCTCTCTCTCTCTCTCTCTCTCTCTCTCTCTCTCTCTCTCTCTCTCTCTCTCTCTCTCTCTCTCTCTCTCTCTCTCTCTCTCTGTCTGTCTGCCTGCCTGCCCCCCCTCTCTCTCTCTCTCTCTCTCTCTCTCTCTCTCTCTCTCTCTCTCTCTCTCTCTCTCTCTGAAGTGTGGATGGTATATCAGCACAGGGAGCAAAAAACCAAGGAGCCACTGAGGCTGTCACTTTGAAGAGGTCATTGTTGTTGCATCCAGCATCCCAGCCTGACTGCCTAGACAGCTCCTGCAGGTTGCTGAAGGGCAGAGTCACAGACTGCTCCACTGCCAGGTGTGAGACCAGTGTGGCAGAGTATGATGTGTACACAATGAGGGACACACCACAGCCAACCCTGTAGGTGACCCATGCTGCACTGCTGATTGGGTAGGTGTTGGAGCCTGCAGAAGGAGGAGGAGGAGAAGGGGGGAAGATGCTATAAAAAAGCAATTTTAAAACCTGGAAAATGATGCAAAAGCAATTTAAATCTTTGAAAGGGACAAAAGTAGATAATTGTAAATTCAAGTGTTGAAAAGACCATTTTAAAATGTTTCAGAGATAAAAATGCAATTTAAAAATTTTCTCACCATTTCTGAAAGATTTAAACATTATATCTTACTAAGAAAACTTTTGATACCTTCATCATGAGAACTACTGATAACAAAATTAAATACATTACTTACGATATCCATAACAGTTGTATCAACACCACTTGCTTGCATTGCTCATGCCAGAACCAATTGAAGTTAATATCAACACAATTATGGAAATACATCAGATGTCATGTGAAGTTTACCAATTTTAAATCTATCCTTTAATGATTGTCTTCCTGTATTCCCATCTTACCAAACATTAAACACCACTACCCTTGTATTCATCTAACAGTCCCACCCATATACACATGTACACCCATCAAAAAAATGTTGTCACCTTTATGGTGTGTTACAGTATGACACATCACACAATGATTTCTGGTATAACTCATGCAGTATGGTGCAAAGTTGGTAACCCTGCTGTGCCAAGTTGCTAGTTACTGGGGAATTTGTGACTGGTATAATATATGATCCTGGTATGATGTGGAAAATGCACTCCATGAACCATTATTTGCTCTACAGAATGAACTACACTAAAGTGATAATACTATGGGATGTTTACGAGGGAGAAGAATGGAGAGGGGGGGGACAGGAAGACGTACCAACCTCCACAAGTCATCACGGCTGCTGTGCCAGTGTTTGTTGCGGTCAATTTCAGAACCTAGAGTAACAAAAAATATTTTGACAGGTGTACTAGCTAACTAACCGGACACTAAACATTGCTATCCTGCAACTAACCAGTCCTTGCATTCAACTAACAGTCTCACCCTTTCAGGTCCTCACCTTGCTGTAGGAGACCTGATAACATGTACCAGCCATTTTACCAAACACTAAACACTACCACCATTGAACTGACCAGTCCCACACCCCAACAGGTCCTCACTTTGCTGTAGGAGAGCTGACAACACGTACCAGCCAGCAACTCCCATGCTGACGGGCTTCTCCCCCATGGGTATGTAGCACCTCTGGAGTTGGTCAGCAAAGAAGAGGATGCTAGCCAAACCTATCATGTTAGTCAGGATGCACCAGTACAGAGCTGTGTCCATTGGGGTTGTGTAGGCTAGTAGCATCTTGTCAAGGTCCTCATAGGTGGCCACAAACAGTTTATGGCTATAAGAGGAGGACTTGCCTTGTGAACATCACATTGGGGTGAGTGTTTAATCTGATTTTGTGTTAATTTGTTTTGTGGGGAGTGAGTGTTAATGTGATTTTTTGTTAAGTGAATGCTGTGCCTGGGCTCCTGAGGTGTAGTGTGGTGTGGTGGGCCATAAGACTGTCCCTTTCCACTAGGGCCTGACAGGTATTAAGAGTGTGAAGGATGTGTGTGTGGTGCCTTGTTTGGGCCATCTTGTGTGTGATTGCCAGCCTGATATATACAGAAAAATAAGTTATTAGTGGAGCTGAGTGTGTGAATGTGTGGTGGTTTGTCTGGGGTGTCCTGTGGGGGATTGTTTGGCCTGGTATGTAAATACATTATTATTTGGGTTAACTGTGAATGTTGTATGTGTGAATATATGGTGCATTGTCTGGGCCACCCTGTATGGGGTTGCCAATGTGGTATATAGATATATCAATCAAATTATTTGACATTTCATATTGTAAACATTTTGCTGATCCAAGTTAATCTGTTAAGGGAGTGCTTTGTTCACTATCCTTAAATCATTATTTGATCATCACTTGTGTATATATATAGGCTGGGTGTAGGTAACAACTTTCAGCCTCTCTTCAGTGATGGAAAATTCAGAGACAGTGAGGTCAGCTTCCCCTGACTGCAAAGCTCCTACCATGCCCGTCCACTCATTGTTTGAGCTGTCCTTCAGTTTCCCTCTAGTACCTTCAGACTGTACAAGTCTGTCTCTCTCTCTCTCTCTCTCTCTCTCTCTCTCTCTCTCTCTCTCTCTCTCTCTCTCTCTCTCTCTCTCTCTCTTCTATATCTGCATGTTTCTCTCTCTTCTATATCTGCATGTTTATCTCCTCCTTCATGCATCACCAAATACCACCAACTGTTCTATGTATCCTTGCATCTAAGATTTGTCCTAATTTTGCAGGAAGCCCACCCCAGCAGCCCAGCCTCCCCTGACAGCTATCATCATCTGCTGCCTTGCCTGGGAGGACCATAGACACAGCTTGTCTCTGATGTCTTCCCCACAATGCCTTGTCTTTGTTGGCTTCAGTGCAATTTGTTTGTCTTCAGTTTAAATAGTATTGTATATACTATCTTGTCTTCACCATCTTGAAATGTGAAGGATGTTCTTGACAAACAAACAAGGTAGTATTGTATAATTATTACTTTAAATATTGTCTTAAATTATCTTGAAATTTGTAAAAAAAAAAATGTGTAAAAAGAAAGCAAATACAGATGATTATCTCTGTAGTGAAGGAGGAAGGACTCAATATCCCTGTAGTGAAGGAGGAAGGACTCAATATCCCTGTAGTGAAGGAGGAAGGACTCAATTTTTTTTAAGTTTAAGGTGTGATTTGCACATAGAGGCTCCTGGATTTCCCTGTAGAGTGACCCTCCCTGAATGCAGGGAGGGACGGTGCCTCTATGTACAAATCGCACCTTAAACTTAGTAGTGAAGCCTTAAACTTAGTATTTTGTAGTGAAGGAGGGAGGAAGGACTCCTTTCTGAGTCCTTCTCATCACCACAATGTTGCATCTCTAGCTGTCTTCTACCGCTATTTTCATGCTAACTGCTCTTCTGATCTCACTAACTGCATACCTCCCCTCCTCCCGTGGCCTCACTGCACAAGACTTTCTTCTTTCTCTCACCTCTATTGTGTCCACCTCTCTAATACAAGAGTTAACCAGTATTCTCAGTCATTCATCCCTTTCTCTGGCAAACTCTGGAACTCCCTACCTGCTTCTGTATTTCCACCTTCCTATGACTTTAATTCCTTCAAGAGGGAGGTTTCAAGACATTTATCCTTCAATTTCTGACTACTGCTTTGGACAGTGTTTGGGGATCAGCACCTCAGTGGGCTTTTTTCTTTATTGGATTTTTGCTGCCCTTGGCCAGTGTCCCTCTTGCATAAAAAAAAAAAAAAAAAAACTGCATGAAAGAGAAAGAGGAGACCTAATAATGTACAAATTAGTAAACAATATAGAAAGAATAGACAGAAACGACCTGTTACCACAGATGAAAGAGGGAGAGAAAGAGACATGAAGGGGCATAGGAAGACAATAAAGAAGAGTGGATGTTCAAGTGACATCAAGAAATACAACTTCCCATATGGAACTATTGAAATCCAGAATGATTTGAAGTAAGAGGTAGTTGTGGCAAACAGTGTACATAGGTTTAAAGAGAAGCTGGTTATGGAGACAACAACATGAGCTTTGGCTTGCTCCCTGTACAATACAACTAGGTAAATACAACTATACTCTTTTTATTCTTAGAAGAATGTTTTGGCATTGGCTGAGATCTGTTAGATACTCTGCCACATCACACAATTTCTCTTAAATATATCAATTCTTTTTACTCTCTATTGAAAATGGAATATTGAGTACGGATTATTCAGCTCATCAAACCAAGCAGTGCTATGAATGGTTTGGGTTCTAAGATAATAAATAGTCTGGATCTTACATAAATATCAAAACATTTGACAACATAGCTTTGCAGCGTTATCATTTTGGTGGAGCACCTGGGATGCTTACTGATAGGGTCAGGTGACTCAGGTCAGTGAGAGGGGTGGCTCCTACTCTTGAGGGACACTCCCATGATGGAAGCAACTCCCAAGTGCTCGCATGTTCTTCACAGCTGGGAGAAATAACTTACAACAAGAATAAGTATTTTTAGAAGAGAAGGGCCTATAAAGGTCCAGTCATTGCATCCTCCACAGCAATACTTCCAACAACCATAGCCAATCATGTGAGAGAGACAACAGTACCACCAATCTGCTCTGCCCAAAATTGAGATTACGCAAATCAATTACCATGAAGAAATGAATTATACAAAAATTATTCACACAGTATCATACAATACTGAGAGAGAGAGAGAGAGAGAGAGAGAGAGAGAGAGAGAGAGAGAGAGAGAGAGAGAGAAACAGTCACCTGTCCTTTCCACCAGTGTTAAACTGATAATTGGTCCTGTAGAGACAATGCAACTCACAAGGAATTCCCCTACTCGACCAATGCCCAAACGTTCTTCTGGGAGTAAAAACACCATAGGTAAATACACACACACACACACACACACACCTTGTTTACTTACTGATATTGTGGCAAGTGGGTGTCAATTTCTGGTCCTGTCTTGGTCAGCTAATGTCAATTCCTAGTGGTGTCTTGGTCAACTGACGTCAGTTCTTGTTGCTATCAAGTGACCAGTCTCCCCAGCAGAGATTTCCTCAAAATTGAAAAAAAAAAAGAGGAATCAAATAACCTAGAGTCAATGCATGTGTGTGTGTGTGTGTGTGTGTGCAGCCTGCAGTCTGGGTGTTAGTTCTTGGTAATGGAAGATCTGTGTGTGTGTGTGTGTGTAGTGTCAGTTCTTGGAACTTCCAGTTATTCTAATAACTTCCAGTTATTGGAAGATCAGTGTGTGTGTGTGTGTGTGTGTGTGTGTGTGTTTACCTAGTAGTGGTTTACGGGAGGGGAGTAATCTCATAGTCTCTATGTCTATCCAGTTTGGTCTTAAGAGCATGGACAGTTTGGACATTGACAACGTCTTCAGAGTTCATTCCATTTGTTAACACTTCTGTGAGGAAAACTATACTGCTTGATGTCTCTTCTACAGTTAACTTTCAGCAACTTCTTACTGTGTCCCCTTGTACTCTGTGTCTAAATTTATAAAACATTCTTTGTCTACGTGTGTGTGTGTGTGTGTGTGTGTGTGTGAGGCATGTATGATAGGATGTACACCACATAAAGATCTCCAGCAGATCCCTATTAATATTTACCACTTAATGAAATAAGAATAATGCACAAGAACATGAAATTATAAGAAAAAAATAACAAAAACTATACAAAACACCGCCATGATGCATTAACGCAAAAACAATAAACAGAAGAAAAATAAACGTGAAAAGACAAGAAAATCACGCACAACCCCAAAAAATTTACTCATAAATGTAAAAAAAAAATAAATAAATAAGTAAAAAAATAAATAAACAGCAGGCAAGCCATTAGGATGCAGGCCAGACTGACGCTGTCCTACCACGCCCCCCTCCTCCCACCGCAGGCCCCCAGCTGTGTGGAGAGCTGCCTGGCTCTCCACACGGGCCGCCAAACGCACAGTCCCTCCGCCAGCTTGTCCACATATACTTTCACTTAAACTTACTCTCATCTATTTCCACCACTTTTGTATACGCATATGTATTGTGAATAAAAGTACTCAATCTGAATCTGCTGCCTTGATACTCTCGCGGAGGCCTACATAACAGCCTGATCCAAAATTACAGCCCATTTGAATCGGTGGGCAGCACAAATGTCACATTCCTGTTACGCAGCACTGCCTGACCACACAATACCACCCACACACACGCGTTGTTCAGCGAGTATTCCTCACCACACGTGCATGATGTGGCTGCTTCATGAGGCGCCTTTATTGATAATATCCCAGAATGCTAATGTATTATGACATATTTCTGCACCTACCGGCTTCTTATAAAAACACTTATTTCCGGTCTCCTATTACTCCTTCACCTTATTTACCATATCTTACTGATTATAGACACTTTAGAGTATATTTAGGATAACTGACACACGTGTACACAACTCACCTGAGGATAAAATGGTGAAATAAGATGGAAAAACACACACCGACGTCCATTTCGGAATTTCCTCTGCTTCTTCTTGTAGCCTCATCTTTCATTACTCAAGAATTCGGTTCCTGTTGCACTTAAAACATTATTAAAAACGCAATTACTCAGAAAATAAGATAAATTTGATGAAACTGTCAAATAAACAAAGTACATACTGCCACAATAGCAAAAAGTAGCAAAAGCAAAAAAAATCGTCTGCTTTGAACAGGTGACGTGGGAACCTACCGAGTACTTACAATTATTACGCAATATTCCCTCTTGCTTTAATTCCTCACCATGGGCTGTTCAAATGTGATGCTGCTGTTTTGAGTGTGACGCTGCATGGTGATGCCTGGGTACTGGTGGTGGTTGTGTGTGTCTGATGGTGAGGTTTGTGGGGAAACTGATGTGTGTGGTGATGATGCCTGGGTACTGGTGGTGATGCTGTGTTGCTGTTGTGTTATTCTTAGACAACAGAATCACATCATCTTTATCTTAGACATAACAGCATTACAGCCTCATTATCTTAGATCTAACAGCATCACAGGGTATCTTAGACATCACATCATTATTATCTTAGACCTAACAGCACAACATCATAATCTGACCCTCAGCATCACAGCATCTTAATCTTATTATCACTGTTATGTGATGCTGTTTTGCGTTTGTATGTAATGTTGTTCTGCTTGTGATGTTGTCATGCCTAAAATAATGTTGTTACAGAATTGTGATGCTGTGCTAATGCTGATGTGCTGTAATGCCTGAAATAATGTGCTAATCCTGCTGCACTAACATTAACCCTTTAAGCGTTTCTTTTCTAGAAAAAGTTCTTCCTCAACAAGAAGCAAAAAACCAGTAACTTTACTGCATTTTCTTACACCTACTTCATTTTACAGTTCCTCTATGGGAAAAAAATATTCCAAACAAGAAACTAAATACGTAACGACGGTGGAGGTGGTGACACCAGAGCTGGTGGTGGTGGTGGTTGTGTCGAGGGAGCCTGTTACCTTTTTTTTATACGCCTCCTTCCTTGTCCACTTTGCACACTCCTTTTCTTTCCAAGAACACCTGAGGAAATGCTGGGTGGTTGCTTTTTGTGTTTCAATGATAAAGAGGCTGTGGCAGCAGTAGGATCAGGCGTATCTGTGGTGGTGGTTGCAATAACAGGGTCCGCAATGGTTGAGGCGGTGGCGAGTGACACGGCGTAGTTTCTCTTTCCTGTTACCACGTGTTATACTCGTATGCTTCACGCGCTTTACCCTTATTGTTTTAACAGGTTTTAGGTCCATCGATGACCCAGAGGAAGACGAATCTGGACTTTGACCTGGTGACAATTTGTAGTAATAATGATGTGTGTATATTTAATGGTAGACTAGATGAAGAGCTTAGAGTGGGGAAACCCACAACTACTTATGCTACACTGGTGGAATTATGTCACTGGCTCACCAACACTGTTCAGAAAAATGAACAGGAATTTAGAATACTAGATTTTGATCCGCTGTACTCAGATATTCATTGTGGTACACATGTACAACTAAAAGTTAATATTGAAAAGAAAAGAAATAATGATGGAAGTAATATACCTGTGAATAATTGTAGCTTAACAGGGAAATGGAGTGCAACAAAGGAAGATGATTATAAAGCAGAAATTAATGAAGGTGAGGTAAAGGAGTTAATAGAGCAGAGGGATTTTATGTCTGCTGAAGAGGTGAATTCTTGGTTAAAGAACACATTGTCAGAACCACCTATAAAGGTATTCACACCCAAAAAAAGGAAAAATTTTGTTAAACAAAGTAATAATGTAAGCCTATTTGTGTGTGACAATCAATGCTGGAAAACAAGGAAAGCCTACTATAAGGCTAGACGTAAATATAATCGAAGAAGGAGTGAAGAAAATTATAGTCATGACAGAAAAAAGTAAGAAATATAAGACTGATTAGAAAAGAGTGCAGAGTAAAGAGAAGGAAAGCTTGGTGACTAAGTTAAAATAAAACAATAATAAAGGTCCCAAAAAATATTGGAAAATATCAAGAGAAAGAAATGTTAATAATAGTAAGACTACACTAACAGCAGAAATTCTAATTTTCATCATCACTTCAAGAGTTTATCAGAAGATATTAATGCAGTTGATGGACATTGAATGGAACCAGAAAGTGTTGCACATGAGTTAGGAGAAAGGCAAGTATTGAATGAGCCTACAACAGAAAATGAGGTGGTGAAAGCTGTTGGAAAACTCAAGAAAGACAAAGCACCTGGTTATGATAACATCGTTAATGAACACATCAAAGGTGATAAAAATATCCTTCTTAATCTGTATGTTAAAATGTTTAATAGAATTCTAGATACAGGAGACTTACCAGAGCAATGGCTAATAGGGGTTATTTATTGTTCCTTTGTATAAAAATAAAGGTGATGTTGATGAGCCACATAATTATAGGGCTATAACTTTACTAAGTTGTTTAAGTAAGCTTTTCACATCAATAGCTAATGACAGACTAACACACTATTCAAACAGATTCAATATTGTAAAAGAAACACAAGGTGGGTTTCGGCAAGGTTACAGTACCTCGACCATATATTTTTACTGAAGTGTATCACGGACTTGTTCTTATGGAAGAGGAGAAAACTGTTCTGTCTCTTTATTGACTACAGGAAAGCTTCTGACACAATATGGAGGGATGGGCTTTGGTACAAGACGGTGAAAGAAAATATAGGTGGTAAAGTACTTAATGTTATTAGAAATATGTACATGAATATAAAGTCATGTGTAAAATTTTACCAAAAAACATCTGACACTTTCATTTGTACTAAAGGAGTAAGACAGGGAGAAGATCTCTCTCCATTGCTGTTTGCTCTATAAGTTAATGATATACAAGATTCCCTGGTAGAAAACAACTGTAATTATCTGTTATCTGATGATAATTTTCTTGATTTACATTTAAATCTATTGGTTATGATGTATGCTGACGACACAGTTATTTTAGCTAATAGTGAAGATGAAATTAAAAATATTCTCAAAGCAATGGAATTATATTGTGAGCAATGGAAGTTAGATGTGAATAACAGCAAAACAAAGGTTGTAGTGTTTAGTAGAGGGAGGGTGAATTATGGCACCTATGACTTTGTCTTTAGAGAAGAGAATATCCAAACAATAAGTGAATATCAGTACCTAGGAGTTTTACTTAATTACAATAGAAGATTTAGAATTGCCCAATTAGAACAAAAAAGTGCTTCTAGAGCAACGTATTCACTGACTGGGAAATGCCGTAAACACGACCCACCGCTTGATACGACTGTGATGCCAATTATGACACACGGTTGTGGAATATGCGGTTGTACTGTTGATAGAGAGTTGAAACAATTGCTGATGAAATTTTTTAAACACGTATTATATGTCCATAAGAATACAAGTAGAGACATTGTGTACGGTGAGTTAGGAGAACATCCCATTGCTGTTATTATTAACACTAGAATGATAGCATACTGGTCAAGGCTGATAACAGGTAAAACTACATAAGTAAGCATGATGATGTATAGGAGTTTATTATATCTAGACTCAACGAACACGTCCTCATCTCCTTGGCTCGGTCATATAAGAAATATTGTGAATAGCTGTGGCATGTCAGGCGTATGGTTAGATCAATATATTAATTATCCTGAATGGTTAAAGAAAGCTGTGGAAAGGAAACTGAAGGATCAATGGATTTCAACATGGTACAGTAATATTTCAACAAAGGGAATTTATGTACGAAATGTAGAAGTAATGTTGTGGGAGATGAATTTCATATTATGTTGTTATGTTCTCACGAAAATATTGTTGAACTACAGAACAGATATATCCCAAACTATTACAGAAATAACACAACAATGAATAAGTTTGCTGAACTGATGCAAAGTAAAAATTCAGAAATTTTGACCAACATAGCTTATTTTTTCTTAAGAGCTGTCTATCAAATGTTCAGGTAATGTATTTAATTAACAGTATTACTTCAGGAGTTATTATTATTATTGTTACTGTTTAATTATAGTTACGATTGAAATTATTTGGTTATCATTATTATGTTAGTTTAATTGTAGTTATGATTTATTATTAAATTTTTATTATGATTTAGTTATTGTTTAATTTTAGTTATGATGGAAATTATACGAGGAGCTGTGCTCCAGACTTTGCTTACAAAGTCTGAGCAAAATAAATTGAATTTCAATCTGAATCTGAGTCACACACACACACACACACACACACACACACATGTACAAATGACCTCCATATGTTTAACAGTTACAAAGGATTGTTGTACTTAATCTACTGTGGTGGTGGTGGTGGTGGTGGTGGTAACAGTGGTGGTGGTGGTGGTGGTGGTAATAGTGGCAGTGGTTTGTTCCCTGGCTAATGATAAATGCCTGCTATTATGGAAGATAAAGCCGAGAAAGGAAGTCGGGGAATGGAATGGTGTTTACAGAATGATGGTAATATGTTGGAGGAAACAACAGCAGCAGCAGCAGCAGCAAACGTTATAAAAGAAAATAACAACAACAACAACAACAACAACAACAATGGATACACCTATGAACAAAAAATAAAATAAATATCCTCTTACAGAGCCCAAAAAAACCCAAAATATAACTAAAATTACAAAATACACAAGATAAAAACTCCTTTCCTTCTTTCCTTTCTCATTCACGCAAATTATTATCTTATTCTCTCTTTCCCATTCGCCTTTCCTCTTCAGTACCCGCAGTCTCTTTATACTTCAACCAGGGGCCAATTCTCACGGCCAGGAAAACAACACTAGAATCAAGCTCCAATTCTCTCTCTCTCTCTCTCTCTCTCTCTCTCTCTCTCTCTCTCTCTCTCTCTCTCTCTCTCTCTCTCTCTCTCTTCCCATGCCAAATGGAAACAGTTCTAACTTTAGCAAATGTCATCCTCAACACAGTGCGGCAAGAATCTCGTGTGTGTGTGTGTGTGTGTGTGTGTGTGTAGGCAACGCGAGAGTAACAACATTCAGTAAGTCATATTGTGTTCTTTAATTAACTTGCATGCTTCATTTTGCTTTCCAGATTTAGAACTATTATTATTATTATTATTATTATTATTATTATTATTATTATTATTATTATTATCATTATTATTATTATTATTATTATTATTATCAATATTATTATTATTATTACTATTATTATTATTATTATTATTATTATTATTATTTACTTCATATTATATTCTTTGATTTTCTTTACATATATAATTTATTTTCTTGTGTTCTTCACGTAAATGGATAAATAAATGGAAATAAAGCATTTACAGATAGCTTACTTTACTTTGTTTTCCTTTCAGACTTAACGAATACTCGATGAAAACTTAAAGATAAAAAACATACAAATAGTTTTTTTTTTACAAGAACAATCCCTTTAGACAGAAAGAAAAAAAAAAAAAAAATTACACGTCCTGTCATTCCAGGCACAAAAATATTCATACACATTCACAGCAAAATCGATATGCAGTTTAGGGGGAGCACGAATGTAAACACTCCACTAGTATTTCCGTTCTCCTTGACCTTCTTACGTTGACTCTCTTTGTTCCCAACACTCGCTCAATTTGTCTCCGTCTTCATCAATCCCAGTCTTTGTTTCTTCTTCTTTCCTTCTCACTCTCTTTCTCCCCCTCTCATTTTCTCTCCGGGTGATCTACGAGTATCTGCCTCCTCCTTTGTCTCCCTCACTCCCGTCCTCCCTCTGGGGTTCAAAAATGAGGTTCTGTCGGAGCACTACTTCTTTCCCTCACGGAGTAGATGTGGAAGCAGGAGGAGGAAGAGGAGGAGGAGGAGGAGGAGGAAGAGGAGGAGGAGGAGGAGGAGGAGGAAGAGGAGGAGGACAAGGACGAGGACGAGGAAGAGGAAGAGGAAGAGGACGAAGACGAGGACGAGGAGCGAGAGGAGCAGGAACAGTAGCAGGGACATGATCACGAACAGAAGTGGAAAAAAACGGAGGAGGGAAGAAGATAAGGAGGAAGAGAAAGAGGAGGAGGAGGAGGAGGAGTATCAGGTAGACAAAGATGAAAACAAGAAGAAAGGAAGGAAAAGTGAGTTGACTAGAAGACAGATCCTCAGGAGAGAGAGAGAGAGAGAGAGAGAGAGAGAGAGAGAGAGAGAGAGAGAGAGAGAGAGAGAGAGAGAGAGAGAGAGAGAGAGAGAGAGAGAGAGAGAGAGAGAGAGAGAGAGAGAGAGAGAGACTGGGAATTTAAATATGACATTGCATGACTAATAAAATTCGACACTTCCTGCTTTGTCTTTCGTCTTATAGCCGTGTGTGTGCGAGTGCGAGCGCGTCCTTTGTATCATATCAAATACGTTTTTATCCTTGCAACACAAACTTTAAATTTTTGAGGGAACGGAAATAACGAACTAAAACAAGAACACTTCAACAACAACAACAACAACAACAACAACAACAACAACAACAACAACAACAACAATAACAACAGGATGCAGTTAAATCATGACGACAAATTAGGAAGGAAAACCCGATCTTTGTAAACGTACTGTGCGTGTGTGTGTGTGTGTGTGTGTGTGTGTTTATGTAGGAGTGACACTGGCCAAGGGTAACAAAAATCCAATAAAAAAAATGCCCACTGAAATGCCAGTCCCATAAAAGGGTCAAAGCAGTGGTCAAAAATTGATGAATAAGTGTCTTGAAACCTCCCTCTTGAAGAAATTCAAGTCATAGGAAGGTGGAAATACAGAAGCAGGCAGAGAGTTCCAGAGTTTACCAGAGAAAGGGATGAATGATTGAGAATACTGGTTAACTCTTGCGTTAGAGAGGTGGACAGAATAGGGGTGAGAGAAAAAAGAAAGTCTTGTGCAGCGAGGCCGCGGGAGGAGGGGAGGCATGCAGTTAGCAAGTTCAGAAGAGCAGTTGGCATGAAAATAGCGGTAGAAGACAGCTAGAGATCCAACATTCCTGCGGTGAGAGAGAGGCTGAAGACAGTCAGTTAGAGGAGAGGAGTTGATGAGACGAAAAGCTTTTGATTCCACCCTGTCTTGAAGAGCAGTATGAGTGGAACGCCCCCAGACATGTGAAGCATACTCCATACATGGACGGATAAGGCCCTTGTACAGAGTTAGCTGCTGGGGGGGGTGAGAAAAACTGGCGGAGACGTCTCAGAACACCTAACTTCATAGAAGCTGTTTTAGCTAGAGATGAGTGTGTGTGTGTGTGTGTGTGTGTGTGTGTGTGTGTGTGTGTGTGTGTGTGTGTGTGTGTGTGTGTGTGTGGTGTGTGTGTGTGTGGGTGGGTGTGGGTGCGTGCGTGCGTGCGTGCGTGCGTGCGTGTGCGCGCGCGCGTGTGGGTGGTGAGCCTAAGCAGGGGCAGGATGACCCTTAGCTGGTTTTCTACGCTCACTTAAGAACACAAGGAAGAGGAGGAGGAGGAGGAGGAGGTAGAGGAAAAGGGAGACTGGAGAGGAGGAAAAGGGGGGAGGGATTTATCGGAATAGGCCTCTAATCTCACTTACTTGGCGATTGTGTCTCAAGGAAAAACACTGGCATTCTCTCTCTCTCTCTCTCTCTCTCTCTCTCTCTCTCTCTCTCTCTCTCTCTCTCTCTCTCTCTCTCTCTCTCTCTCTCTCTTTGACAGAACTTAGGATTACTGTCTCCCCTTGGAGACTTAGGGTGAGGTGGAGTCCCGTACACGGCACTTTCATTAGGTCTTCCGGTGACGTAATCAACTCTTTCACTACCACCAGATTAACTTTGTTCAGGACACAATAACAATTTTTTTTTTTCAGTTTAGTCTTATATTTCTAGTGATCAATTAATTAAACATCATCTCTATTTCGACTAACAATTGTCGAATTTTTTTTAGTATTGCAAATTCTTTATAGACAGTAGTAGAGAACACAGTAAGGAAAATAAGACGTATGATAAAACCTGAATAAAACCATGATAAGACCTGAATAAAAAAAAACAAGAAAATGAGGAGACAGCAAAAGGTTCGCTGAGGCACACGAGGCAGCTTCTTAGAATCCACACCGTAATTAAAAAAAAATGCTAAAGGGAGGAGCAAAAGAAAAAAAAAAAGAAAAAAAATGGGCTGAACATGGCGCCAACCAATGCCACGAGAGGACCAACACAACGAGGACGAGGACGAGAACAAGAACAAGAAGAACAAGAAGAACAAGAACAAGAACAAGAACAAGAAAATAAAAAAGAAAAAGATCAAGAATAACATGAAGGATAACAAAAAAAAAGGACATGAAGAAAGGAAGAAAACAGCACACAACACGCGGTAACAGGAGCACTACAAAACAGGCAACAGATGTATAAAAATGATGCACACGCTTATATACGAACAGATATGGGGAGAATGGACTGCATGTAATATACTGTATATATATATATATATATATATATATATATATATATATATATATATATATATATATATATATATATATATATATATATATATATATATATATAAAACACACGTAGTTCATTTCCGAGTACTGCACCAACTGACAAGCTACTTTATAATGGACTCACAACGTTAAAAAAGAAAAAAAGTGAAGGGTATATATATATATATATATATATATATATATATATATATATATATATATATATATATATATATATATATATATATATATATATATATATATATATATATATATATATATATATATATATATATATATATATTTTTTTTTTTACCCCTACGTTGCAGGTACTTGTATTAAAAAATATAGAAAAAATAAAAATGTAAAAGATGTGACAAGAAAAAATCCGCTTTTCTAGGACTGTAAAAGAGAGAGAGAGAGAGAGAGAGAGAGAGAGAGAGAGAGAGAGAGAGAGAGAGAGAGAGAGAGAGAGAGAGAGAGAGAGAGAGAGAGAGAGAGAGAGAGAGAGAGAGAGAGAGAGAGAGAGATTTATTGGTCTATATTATACATCCATATTACATATTCGTCTAAATAAATATTGTGAAGAGCAGGCTTGTTGAGCGTAAACTTTTATATGTGCAGCCCTTCATGGAGAGGGACACACACACACACACACACACACACACACACACACACACACACACAACGGAGGCAAGAACCCGCTACCACGTCTCATATTATTGGCCTGTCTTCATATTTTTCCTTACAGACCAAGCTATAAATAACCACCAGATCTTGCCATAACGCATCTCCTTCCACCACCGCTTCACCAATAAGTCCTCCTACAGTCATGCACCAAATACCAAAAGTCGTCGCTTTATTAATGGTCAAAACATTATGAGCTTTTCCATATATTTTTCAGCACCAGAGAGGATAGCTGATACAAATATGCAAGTAAATCATATCGGAGAGAGAGGATATTAAGTCCTTTTTTGGAGCTTCAATGAGAACAAACACATTAATCTCTTAATTGGCTTCGCTCTCAGGCAACTCAGAACCTCCTGTTAAATAAAAATTATTCACTTTTCTATTTTTTTTTTCTTTTTTGTTCCCCTTGTGCTTGTTATCTTTCACCCGCAGCCGTGGAATCTTTCTCTCGTGTTTGCATTTCGGGGAAGTGAGACAGAGCGCTGTGTGTGTGTGTGTGTGTGTGTGTGTGTGTGTGTGTGTGTGTGTGTGTGTGTGTGTGTGTGTGTGTGTGTGTGTGTGTGTGTGTGTGTGTGTGTGTGTGTGTGTGTGTGTGTGTGTGCGTAGTAAGAGGGGCACTAACTAATGACTAAGAAAGAGTAGAAAAAAAGAAAAAAAACAGCCACTGAAGATGCCTGTCCCTAAGGGATGTACATTTCCGCGAAGCGACACCCAACACGACCCCAGTTGGGGCAGGGAATAATACCACGCTGAGGCAAGTATGCTTCGCCACGCCACAGTGCTCCCACTCGCCTGCCAGGGAGCACACTGTCCCTGCGCTGCCCACCACCAATGTTTTACCTTCCCATCATTTTCCTTTTCATTCGGATTTCGAGTCTTCATTCCGTGCTTCCATTCAGCGAAGATAACAATGTAGTCACCTTCTGCGTTCACAATATACGAGGATTTTTATTTCATCTCGCTTTTATATATATATATATATATATATATATATATATATATATATATATATATATATATATATATATATATATATATATATATATATATATATATATATATATATATATATATATATATATATATATATATATATATATATATATATATATATATATATATATATATATATATATATATATATATATATATATATATATATATATAGAAGGATTGTGTATTCCCGTGATATTCCACGACTGTTGCTTACTGGTAAGTGATAGTTTGGTGTCCGATGTGAGGACCTGTGAGTGTTTGGCAGGATACAGTTTGTGATTTCTTTCATTATTATTATAATAGTGATTTTGTTCATTTTTCAGAAATATTAGAGTATGATTTATTTACGGATCTCAAGGTCCTATCGTTCACTTAGGAAATACTAGTTGTAGTAGTAGTAGTAGTAGTAGTAGTAGTAGTAGTAGTAGTAGTAGTAGTAGTAGTAGTAGTAGTAGTAGTAGTAGTAGTAGTAGTAGCAACAGTAGCAAAAGAAAAATGATCAGTAGTAATAGCGGCTGATAGTAGCATTAGTATTAGCAGCAGCAGTAGCAGCAGCAGAGAAAACAGCTGCTGTTGTTGCTGTTGTTGTTGTTGTTGTTGTTGTTGTTGTTGTTATTTGCAAAAACAGCGATAGAAGAATTATTAATGAGGATAACAACAACAACAACAATGACAACAACAATTTGTAAATTTAACTAATTTCAATAAATCTGGTGTAAGGATTATCATAACACAATATTTATAGTTCTCTTTTCCAAGTACACTCTGATCTCGAGGTGCTCTCTTTCATGCGTTGTGGCAATAACAAGAACACAGTCACAAACACACCCTTCTATTCTCACAGTTCTGTTATTCTGATAAATTTTGTTTACGCAACATCACCATATCTCGCATTTACTTTAGTTTGCGGCACCAGTCACAATTTCCTACCACAGTTCAGCTCACCAAGAGAAGTAATTGCACCACTCATCCTCTATCACTTCACTTTCCCTCTCCACCTGAACAACACGAACATGTCTCAGAAAAGAAATATTTCTCAACATAGGAACATAAGTTTATGTAATAATATTTTCCTCTTATACCATCACGGTGCTATAGATTCTTAAAGCAATATATCCTCTCACCAAGGCGATCTTACGTCCTTCCCTAAGTCCTGAGCTCCCCCATGTAATAGCGTTCAGTCCTACCCAATGTTGCTCTACCTCCGCCTGAACAGAACACATCTTTCGTAAAGCAGCGGGCAGGAGCATCGGGTTTGCCACGCGTGAGTCCACCTGTTCACTCGCCGATTATGCAATGTTTACTCTGCGACTGTTGGTGTTTGTTATAATATTTGGGCGGCCGTGTTTGGGCATTGTTTTGCACTCATAAACTCCTCTACCCTGAATCGTGTGTGTGTGTGTGTGTGTGTGTGTGTGTGTGTGTGTGTGTGTGTGTGTGTGTGTGTGTGTGTGTGTGTGTGTGTGTGTGTGTGTGTGTGTGTGTGTGTGTGTGTAGGCGTGTACAAGTATTTGGATACGTAGCGAGGCAACACCACCAAAACACCAGTTGCACACACACACACACACGCTACCCAAAGTAAAATAATAGAACATAAAAAACAAGTCGATTTATTGTCTGATATATTTGGTGGATTGCAGCAATGGTGGGCCTGCAAGTAAATCAATACTGTAATAGTTATAACCAAGTTTGCATCAAATCCTCAAGTCATCAGGAAGTGGCAAAAAAAAATAATAAAAAAAAAAAAATAATAATAATAATAAATAAATAAAATAGAATAAAAAGAGGAGCATCAAGACACCTTTGCCACTAAACATTTTTGGAATTTCATCTTATAATTATTTTTTGAGGGACGACATGTAGGGCACACTTTCTCTCATTTCTTAGTCCTTAGCCTTAACACGTAATAAAAACACGTATTATTTGACATTTCCAAAAATAAAACCTAATAAAAAGGCTGATATACATTGATTACGCGATTAAAGTAAATATGGTTTCTTTAATATTCAGTTCTATTCCAGATTCATTATTTTACTTTTGCCTCCATAACTGTGAGTTTAACTATCTGCCTTACTGTCTGTCTGTCTGTCTGTAATGTGTCCCTAACGTATAACGCGACACCTCCTCCTCTCCTGTTTTCTCTATCTTTATAGAACATTGTATACCCATCTATCTTAACCTCTGGATTAAATACTTTTCCTGACATATCTAACCAAGTTTCAGTTAAAGCAATGATATCAAATTTCTCTACACTCGCTATTCCTCTAAGCAAGTCTATTTTATTCAGAATACTTCTACAATATGTGTAATAAACACTTAAGCTATTTCTCACCATCCCTAAGCTAGCTTCCTTTCTAGATTTAACTAATTTGCCCCTTGCCTTCTCCTCACTACCCCTTCTTCCCTCCCGACTAACGAAAAAAGTGCTGGAGTGCAGTTACCTCCCGCTCGAGTGTTTCGGCCAAAACACGAACACCCTGGCGTGACAAATGCACTCCATTGTACGCCAGGGATGGAGTGCATTTGTCACGCCAGGGTGTTCGTGTTTTGGCCGAAACACTCGAGCGGGAGGTAACTGCACTCCAGCACTTTTTTCGTTAGTCGGGAGGGAAGAAGGGGTAGTGAGGAGAAGGCAAGGGGCAAATTAGTTAAATCTAGAAAGGAAGCTAGCTTAGGGATGGTGAGAAATAGCTTAAGTGTTTATTACACATATTGTAGAAGTATTCTGAATAAAATAGACTTGCTTAGAGGAATAGCGAGTGTAGAGAAATTTGATATCATTGCTTTAACTGAAACTTGGTTAGATATGTCAGGAAAAGTATTTAATCCAGAGGTTAAGATAGATGGGTATACAATGTTCTATAAAGATAGAGAAAACAGGAGAGGAGGAGGTGTCGCGTTATACGTTAGGGACACATTACAGTGCTGTATGAACAATAGAATTAAAACAGATAACAAAGCAGAGTCGATATGGGTAGATATTAAGGAAGGATCGCAGTCAGTAGTACTAGGGGTAGTTTACAGACCACCGACCAGTACAGAGGAAATTAACACCTCACTGTGGCAGGAATTAAATAGAGCAGGCAGGTACAGTCAGGTATGTGTGGTAGGAGATTTTAATTTTAGGAATATCGACTGGAGTCTGATTGTGGGTAACAAGGAAGCAGAGGAATTCCTTAAGGTAATTCAGGATAATTTTTTAAAACAGGTAGTCGTAGAACCCACAAGGGGGAATAATATTCTAGATTTAATTCTTACTAACAGGGAGGAAGCAGTCACGCAGGTAGAGGTTGGAGGACAGCTAGGTAACAGTGACCATAGGGAAATTAGGTACAATCTAGAATGGGAAGAAACTGTTAGAAATAAAAACACTAGTAAAATACCTGACTTTAGGAGAGCAGATTTTGAAGAATTAAAAAGGTACCTCCAAGGAGTGGACTGGCAAAGGATGCAGGGTGAGGTCAGGTCAGGGACGGAGTTCAGAGAGATAAGGCAGGATGAGGGAGGTGAGGTGAGGCTCCAGAAGGGAGGAGGAAAGAGGAAGGGGGGAGATAGGTGTGAGTATGTTGGAATGTCAGGTCATGCTGAAATGAGAGAGGTAAGGTCGAGGCGAGTTGATGAGGGAGGGGAGAGGATGGTAGGGAACGAGATGAGGGGTTTAGGTGAAGTAAATGTAGATGAATTGTATAAATATTTCGTAGATAAAGTTCATACAGGTCAATTAGCAAATATCCCGTATAAAACAATAAGATCACAAAAAAATGACCCTAAATGGATGACTGCTAGGTTAAAGCATTATATAGGGCGTAAGAGAAGTATATATAAGAGATTAAAGGCAGGTGAGGAAGTTTTAAGGACACAGTATAATGAATTAGTTAGAACAGTCAGGAAGTTAACGAGGAAAGCTAAGGACAATTATGAATTAAAGGTAGCCAGCCAGGCGAAGACGGACCCCAAGGGATTTTATCAGGTATACAGGACGAAAAATAAGGATACTGTAGGTCCATTAAAGGCAGCAGATGGGGAGCTGGTTAGTTCTGGGGAGGAGATTAGTAAACTTCTGAATGATTATTTTTTAACTGTCTTCACTCAGGAAAACATGCAGGATATGCCAGATAGTGAACAGGTGTTTAGAGCAGATGAGTATGAGAAGCTGACGGATATTTCCATAACTAGGGAGATAGTGGAGCAGGAGATAGATAGGCTAAAAAAGTTCAAGTCACCAGGACCTGATGAAATATATCCCAGAGTACTGAAGGAATGTAAAAAGATTATTAGTGAGCCGTTAGTTTCTGTCTTTAGGAAATCACTGGAGTCGGGTGAGGTACCAGTAATGTGGAGGCAGGCTAATGTAGTACCCATCTTTAAGAAAGGGGATAAAACTTTAGCGTCTAATTATAGACCTGTCAGCTTAACTTCAGTTGTAGGTAAAATGTTAGAGTCAATAATAGCCAGGAACATTAGGGAACATTTAGACAAACATAACTTGATAAATCAGTCACAGCATGGCTTCACGAAGGGGAAGTCTTGCCTGACAAACTTGTTAAGTTTTTACAGTAAGGTGTACAAGGCAGTAGATAATGGTGATAGTTATGATATCTTATATCTGGACTTTAGTAAAGCATTCGACAAGGTGCCCCATCAAAGGCTCCTGAGAAAGGTTAGGGCGCACGGGATAGATGGGAAGGTGTTAGGTTGGATAGGGTCATGGCTTGGTAACAGGCGACAGAGAGTGCTAATAAACGGCTCGAAATCCGAGTGGGGTCATGTCATTAGTGGGGTGCCACAGGGATCAGTATTAGGGCCATTATTATTTCTAATATATATCAATGACTTGGATAGTGGAATTAGTAGCGATGTTAGTAAATTTGCGGATGACACAAAGATAGGTAGATTAATTAGGTCAGAAGCGGATGCCATCGCCTTGCAGACAGACTTAGATAGAATGAATGAATGGACGGATAGATGGCAAATGCAATTTAATATCAATAAATGCAAAGTGCTTAGCGTAGGTAGAGGAAACCCACACAATAGGTACACATTAAACACCCAAACTCTGGTAGGTACAGGGTACGAGAAAGATTTAGGAGTTATAGTTAGCTCTGAACTCCGTCTAGGGAAACAATGCATAGAAGCCAGAAACAAGGCAAATAGGGTACTAGGATTCATTTTTAGGAGTGTTAAAAGTAGAAGGCCGGAAGTAATATTAAAGTTATACTTGGCGCTGGTCAGACCTCATCTAGACTACGCTGTGCAGTTCTGGTCCCCACATTACAGGAAAGATATAGGTCTATTAGAATCAGTACAGAGGAGAATGACTAAAAGGATCCAGGGGATGAGGAGTATTCCTTACGAAGCGAGGTTGAAGCGGTTAAATTTACATTCTCTAGAGAGACGTAGGTTAAGAGGGGACCTGATAGAAGTCTTTAAGTGGTATAGGGGTTATAACAAGGGAGATGTAAGCAAAATTCTTAGGATCAGCAACCAAGGTAGAACAAGAAATAACGGGTTCAAGCTTGAAAAATTTAGGTTTAGGAAGGAGATAGGAAAAAATTGGTTCTCAAATAGAGTGGTAGATGAGTGGAACGGACTCAGTAATCATGTAGTTAGTGCCAGGACACTAGAGAGCTTTAAGAGAAGATTAGACAAGTTTATGGATGGGGATAACAGATGGAAATAGGTAGGAGTGTTTCATACAGGGACTGCCACGTGTAAGCCTGGTCGCTTCTTGCAGCTTCCCTTATTTCTTATGTTCTTATGTTCTCTCTCTCTCTCGCCAGACTCAAGGTTACGTGTTGAGTCTTACCCCGCCTCTCAAAAATAAATAATTAAATAAATAAATAAAATAAAATGAAATAAAATAAAATAAAATGAATATATAAATAAACATATAATAATCCTTTCGTGATATATTAGATTGATTGTATCTTAGGTTAAGTTTGGTTATTTCCACCAAAAATCTTTCCTCTTGTTGATTGGTTGGTTACGTAAGATTAGTTTTACTTGGGTGACGCTAGATTAGGTTTGGAAGGGAAAGGTTTGATTCTGGTTAAGTTAGGTTAAGTTTATGTACGTTAAGTTTGGTTGGGTTAAGTTTGGTTAGAATGTTAGGCTGGCTCAAGATAAGGAACGTCAGGATACGCTAGGTTAAGTTACATTAGGTTAAATCTTGTTCCCCGCTACTCTCATTCATTTCTCCTCTTCATCCTCTCCTCATCCCCATCCTCCCTCCCTCAATGTTTCCCTCTTCCCTAAACTTGGCGCACTTCACTCAATCACAGTCCGCACAAGATCGAGTCGCCGCCTCTCAAAGGGTACAGAGAGAGAGAGAGAGAGAGAGAGAGAGAGAGAGAGAGAGAGAGAGAGAGAGAGAGAGAGAGAGAGAGAGAGAGAGAGAGAGAGAGAGAGAGAGAGAGAGAGAGAGAGAGAGAGAGAGAGAGTCAAAGTTACACTATGACCGTCCACGCCTCCCGACTCCCGATCGCTAACACTCCAAGTCTCTCGTATCCTGAGCTGCCAAACTCCCAGTAGTAGTAGTAGTAGTAGTGGTAGTAGTGGTAGTAGTAGTTGTTGTTGTTGTTGTTGTTGTTGTTATTGTTGTTGTTGTTGTGTTGTTGTCAAGAGTGCTTCTTCTATTAATAATGTAGAAATTTTGTTAATCTGTCATCAGAACTACAAAAACCCGTGTCACTTCAGCACAGATAGTAAGCCGGGTTCTCAAGAATATTTTTTTTCAGTTAGTAAGGTAGAAATCTTTTCAAACCCTTGCCACTCCACCACGAGTATTTTCAAAGGATTCAGAGGTTATTAGCCAGGTTTTCAAGAGTGTTCCTTCTGTTAACAATATAGAAATCTTGTTTATTTGTCGCTATAAAAATAAAAACACTCATTCATTCAATAACTAGCTAAATAATCTAGTAAAAACAAGGAACACAGCGCACCTCTCTTTTCCTGTACGGGTATTAGACATAACATTTCTTCTTACTGCTTACAATTAGAGAGAGAAAAAAAAAGAAAAGAAATCAAGTAAAGTAAGAAACACAGTGCCTTACTCCTCATTCCACCCACACGCGTATTAGACAAAATCCAGGTAGTAATCTTTCCACGGCAGAGCGGTGAGGTGAGGGAAGCAGGGATAGAGAGAAGCATGAGTGGCGGCAGCCAACGTAAATTAGCACCTCCACTCCCTCTATGCAGCAAGAGATTGGCGCCGCACAGCAGTAGAGTAGTCAATGTAGCGGCGGTTGGCAGAGGTTGGTGCCAGGGAATCAAATTAACAAGACTACTAAGAGAAAGAGAGAGGGAGAGGAGGAGGGAGCAGGCGGCAGCGAGCGCACCAGTGTGAGATTAATTAACGTGATTACTCTGATCTTTACTCCTTCCAACATCTTGCCGTGTAATTAGTTTTATTTACATTTTGAGGTGTGGGAATGAAGGTGTGGAAATGAGAGACAGAGGAGGAAGTGTGTGTGTGTGTGTGTGTGTGTGTGTGTGTGTGTGTGTGTGTGTGTGTGTGTGTGTGTGTGTGTGTGTGTGTGTGTGTGTGTGTGTGTGTGTGTGTGTGTGTGTTGCATGTTTCTAATGTTTTAGTTGTGTCTAATTTATTTACTGTAAGAACAATCTGTTGGAGTATGCTAGTTATTGGAATTATGCTGTGCTGTGCTGTGCTGTGCTGCGCTGTGCTGTGGTCAACAAAATACAGGAAGGAAAGAAGAAAGAAGCGCCGCAAGAACACAATGGTTAAGAGAAAACAATTCCTTCAAAATAACCTAACCTAACCTAACCTAACCTAATGAAGGACTCCTATACTTAATAACTACAAGTAGGAGCAGTTTTGTCCAGTAAACCCCGGAAGGAAGCTAGGAAAGACGCGCTGCAGGAACACACAAACACCACGAAACAACAGAGAACATTCGTTGCAAGAGATCAAAGCGCTTCAAAAGATCACAATACAAGACAATTAAACATTCTTATGCCTGATAACAAGAGGGACGAGCAGTTTTCTCCAGTGAATCTCCACAGAAAGAAAAGCAACAATGCAATGGCACACAACAACGATACAAGAAAGCACTTCAAAAATACAGATCATCCTACAAGGCAATTAAAGATTCTTGCGCCCGATAACACGATAAACGGGTAGTTTTGTCTAGTAAATCTCTCCAGGAAGGAAAGATATGCTGCAAGAACACAGAGGCCCCAGAAAACAGCATCGAATCGGAATGCGGGAGCAGCGGGAGCCGTGAGCGTTAGTCTGGCGGGGCGGGATGGACGGGTGGGCTTCGCATTTTTGCTGTCACTCTGAGCCCCGGGCAGAATTCCTACATGGAAATGGGAATTCTTGTGAGTGCGGTCTATTTATCACCAGCAGAGAGAGCGAGTGTTGTGCCCAGCGTCGGGGATCAACACAAAGGGCGCGGAGCAATACATGTAGATTGAGGCAGTAACTGGTGCAAGCTTGGAGTCGCGGGCGGCTGGGGGTCCTAGCGGCTATTGTGTGAACTCCTTGAAAGAACCGAGAAAGTGGATCGTTTGCCGAGTCCTGGTGTCTAGTTAGATATAAAAGGCGTCGTTATGTGCTGTACACTCGCCACACTCTGCAATAACAAGGAGGATGAAAGGAAGAAGTGGTGGTGGTGGTGGTGGTGGTGGTGGAGGGAGGCGAGGTGGGGGAAGCAGCAGCAGCCACCAATCAGTGAACTCAATGCGATTCCCATTCACGTATTGATATTCATGTTGTTGCGTCTTGAGTCGTAAGTTGCCGGCGCGTCTATTACACTCTCCTCGTGTCCCATGTGTGCAAGTTACGCCAAGAATTTGAATATTTCCTGTTTACCTGCGTCTTGTAAAGGCTGGTGAGTTCATGGTGGTGATGGTGGTGGTGGTGGTGGTGGTGGTGAGGCAGTTTGGTGAGAGAGAGAGAGAGAGAGAGAGAGAGAGAGAGAGAGAGAGAGAGAGAGAGAGAGAGAGAGAGAGAGAGAGAGAGAGAGAGAGAGAGAGAGAGAGAGAGAGAGAGAGAGAGAATGGATGCGTGGGTGTGTAGTTCCAATGGCTGGCTATCAAGGTTTTCTATTTACTTTTCTAACTTTTTAACAAGTACTTCCCGCCACCAAGATTTACTGGAACTGTACACCTTCAGGAACTGTAGTGTGTGTGTGTGTGTGTGTGTGTGTGTGTGTGTGTGTGTGTGTGTGTGTGTGTGTGTGTGTGTGTGTGTGTGTTGTGCTGCTGTTGTTGGTGCTCTCCTAGTAAGAATGACAAAAGTTCCTTAAAAGAATTAGTACAAAATAATACAATAAATCTGGCTTACACTGTTACAAGCGGAACACATCCAAACCTCGAAAATAGAATATCTTAGAAGCGCTACAGGCAAATACAATAAGTAAATAAATACATAAATAGAATGAAATTATAAACAAATACATACATTGCCTGAAAAAAGTTTTAGTTTACCCTTCATGTGTAAATATCTTAAACATATTTCATTTTTTTTCTATTAATAAAGTTTGAAATATTTTAAATGCATCATACACACAGTGACGTCAGGCCGATCTTTTGGTTGAGAAGCCTCCGTGTTTCACTTTGCTCCCGCTGCCACGGCAAAACAAGTCCACTATTTCCTGCTATCGAGCAATATGTTCGCAGTATGAAGTTGACACTAGAATATTTAGAATAGTAAGTTTATCCTGAAGTGTTGATGGTATAATGTTTATCTTAGGCTTCTAACTTTGTACTGCTGTGCTTATGGTGAACTGTTTATTGCATGATGTGGCGCGGTGTATTGCCAGCCAGGTGTTCGCAGGCTGTGATGGATTACACACACACACACGCACACACACACAGGTGATGCCTCCAGAAGAAGTATTCCCTAACATTAAGATTCTATCACCTTACTCCCCATATATTCCCCAATGCAATAACATTCTCGCTCTCTCTCTCTCTCTCTCTCTCTCTCGCCTATATTTATATATATGCATTTATATCTACATCTATCTATATATAAAGAATATATATATATATATATATATATATATATATATATATATATATATATATATATATATATATATATATATATATATATATATATATATATATATATATATATATATATCCCACTCTCTCTCCATCTGCCTTCCAATCCCTTTGTCTGACTGGTAACAAAGGAAAGGGATTGAAAACACGCCAGGTTTAGTTTTATTCATTTATTTTATACCTTTACGTGGACTGACAGAGAGAGAGAGAGAGAGAGAGAGAGAGAGAGAGAGAGAGAGAGAGAGAGAGAGAGAGAGAGAGAGAGAGAGAGAGAGAGAGAGAGAGAGAAATTAGATTAAAGAAAAATAAAGAAATACAAATAGTTTTATTGGCACATTCGTACGGTCACTGACCTTATTACACACTATCTTGATTTTTACACTATACCTGCACGTATGATCGTCTTTCTCTATAGTGTGTGTGTGTGTGTGTGTGTGTGTGTTCAAGGAATAATCACCCAGAACAAAATCACACCTAAAGTCTCTGCTCTGTCACTGTCTCTTATATTTTGTAGAGGGAGGTTTCAAGACACTTATCCACCAATTTTTGACTACTGCTTTGACCCTTTTATGCGACTGGCATTTCAGTGGGCATTTTTTTTTATTAGATTTTAGTTGCCCTTGGCCAGTATCCTTCCTACATAAAAAAAAAAAAGTTTAAGAAGTTGCCATTTTCTACCACTATTTTCACGCTAACTCTTCCTCTGATCTTGCTAACTGCATGCCTCCCCTCCTCCCGTAGCCACGCTGCACACGACTTTCTTCCTCTCACTCCTATCTCGTCCACCTCCCTAATGTAAGAGTTAACCAGTAGTCTCAAATTTTCATCCCTTTTACTGATGAACTCTAACTCCCTGCCTACTTACGTATAGTATTTCTTCCTTCCTACGACTGGAACTCAAGAAGGGAGGTCTCAAGACATTTATTCTCAAATTCTGGATAATCCCTTTGGCTCTTTCCTTCAAGATCTGGCCTTTTCTTTTTTTTTTTTAGTGGTTGGTCGTAGGCTGGAGCCCCTCTTACATAAAACAAAATTAGCGATGGATAAAACACTCAAGATAACCCGACTGTTGCTGTGTGGCCTCTGAAACCAGTCATGATGGCAAGGAAAAGTTGCAAAATACGTGTCTAGGCTGATGGTGAGAGATACACGATCCCTCTCTGCA
This sequence comes from Scylla paramamosain, assembly GCF_035594125.1. Taxonomy (NCBI): domain Eukaryota; kingdom Metazoa; phylum Arthropoda; class Malacostraca; order Decapoda; family Portunidae; genus Scylla; species Scylla paramamosain. Next base: position 532,996 of record NW_026973680.1, on the reverse strand, counting down.
TTTATCTGAGCAGGGAAGGACAGGCAGGGTCGCCGCGTGTCCGCCCGTTTGTCTGTCTGTCTGTTCGTGTGTCTATCTGTCTGTCTCTCAGTGGCATGGACTTACGCATACTAGAGTTGGTATGTTAATGAAAAAAGTTTTCTCGTTTATTCAGGTGAACCGGCAGATCACGAGGCAGACAGACATACAGACAGACAGACAGACAGAGAGAGAGACAGACAGATGGGCGGGGCTGTCCGGTGAGCCTCCCCATTCCTTCCACACACACACACACACACACACACACGAGATAGATATTTGACTGAAAACGAGAGAGAGAGAGAGAGAGAGAGAGAGAGAGAGAGAGAGAGAGAGAGAGAGAGAGAGAGAGAGAGAGAGAGAGAGAGAAATGTTTCCTAAATGTATGAATTTCTCTCTCTCTAGATATTTGACTGAAAACGAGAGAGAGAGAGAGAGAGAGAGAGAGAGAATGTTTCCTAAATGTATGAATTTCTCTCTCTCTCTCTCTCTCTCTCTCTGGTCATGTATTTTTTTCTTTAATTTTCCCAAGTATTCCGAATGGTAACACAGGAAGACTCCAGAACAATGGTACCCCGTCACCCTATCCTCTACACCTCCCCCTCTGCCTCTCATTACCAAGAGATCAGCAGCACGTGTTCCTCGCCTTTGGGAAGCTCTCATGACCCTTACAAGAAATCCCCACCTCGCCATTCCAGATTAGCAAGAGAAGCGCCGGGTGATGCTGCAAACTTTTTTTGCTTTTTATTTGATTTTACTTTTTTTTTTACATAAATTTTACTCATTCACTTCACTTTTTACATAATGTTTCTTTATTTACTCTTACTATGACTTAATTTATTGTTTCTTACTTCACATGTATTCCTTTATTAATCAAGCTTATCAACAATTCACTTAAACACCATTCAATTTTAAAAATCACTTTCCTTATCTTACACTTATTCACTGTTTTACTTTATTCCTATGCTATTAGACTGGTAGTAGTAGTAGTGTTTTACTTTATTCCTATTCCTATGCTAATAGACTGGTAGTAGTAGTCAGTCAGTCAGTCAGTCTGTCAGTCAATTATTTATTCTTTCTCATAATATACAGTAAGCTGTACATCACAATGATGATGAGAGGAACATACATACGTACGTACTGAAGATGTGTGTTGAGTATGTGTGAGGAGTACTCAACTTACATAATAAATTAGTATAGCATATTATGCATATGGTTTTCGGTTATGATCCCGTTTCTTCCACACACACACACACACACACACACACACACACACACTTACATTAAATTTTGACGTCAAAGCCTGCGCAAGTAGGAGCTGTACCTACCTTGCATATTCTCTTTCTCATGACGGCGGTCAAGGAACACCACACACACGTCAGCGGAGGGAAAGGAGGAAAAGAATAAAGAGAAGGAAGAAGACGAAGATGACATGGCGGCGGTGGTGGTGATGGTTGTAGGGTAACGCACAGCTTGCTTCCCTCCACCACCTCTGTCACACTTCACAGCTCCACCACACCTTCCTCACACACACAGTGTGGTAGTGTTCAAGTCACCGTCAAAGTAGCCTAACTCACAGCGTCAAGAGATAGAAGTGTTCAGCGAGGAGCCACAAAACACGCCACAGCAGAGAAATGCGCGCGCAAACTGGAGAGGAGTTTTGTGCTGTTGACTGTTCACATTTGTTGTCTTAGTTTAGCTAATAGAATAATAAGTACATTTTATTTATTTACAAGTGGAAGTAAAAGAACTGCTAAATACCCGGTATCTCAAGCCATACGCTCTTCACATGGAAGAAGCGGCAACACCGCGTGTTCGCGCGCAAACAGGATACGAGTCTTGTGCTGTTGACTGTTCACATTTATTGTCTTAGTTTAGCTAATAGAATAAGAAGTACTTTTTGTTTATTTACAAGCGGAAATAAAAGAACTGCTAAATACCCGGTATCTCAAGCCATACGCTCTTGACATGGAAGAAGCGGCAACACCGCGTGTTCCAACAATGTCGTGAGCTGATGTCTGGCCCACTTCCTCAACTCTCCATTTCAGCATATTTCCTCCCAGGCTTGTTTCTTCTGCTGTATATTAAGAGCCTGTCGTTTGGATACGAAAATAGAGAAATAAAGATAAGTAAAATGTACTTATTTTTCGAAAAATAAAATCACAGCTAGACTAGATTTTATTATGAATCATTACTTGTTATAGTCTTCTAATAATAAATCAAATATCACAACAATGCCAACTCCATTAATAGAAAAGAAAGAATAATGATATTGAGCCGAAATGTTTTTTTTTTTTCCTCCTTTCCTCGGTACCTAGTCACTTTTCCTCCCCTTCATACTTTTCCTCTACCCTTCACCTTTCTTCCTTCTCCTACTGCTATATAACACGAGTCTAGAAACAGCTAGAAATCCTGAAATTTACGCTAAATATTGACGGGGAGAAACTGTTCCCGTGGCAGAGACGGGGCGGGGCTGGGCTGGGCTCGGCGGGGCTCGGCAGGTTGGACCCCAAGGATACTGTGGTGTTTATGTGTCTGCCCTCTGTGTGTGTGTGTGTGTGTGTGTGTGTTTAACTGGATAGCTGCTCTCTCTCTCTCTCTCTGTGTGTGTGTGTGTGTGTGTGTGTGTGGCAAAAAAACGGAAGTATTGGTTTGATGGTTGATTACTCTTAGGTTATAGTTGAACGTTACATTGACGTCACGAAAGAAAAAAGAAAGGAAAGAAATTGCAATGTAACGTTTTCTTCACTGAGGACGACACCTGCATCACAGCCACTGACGGTGACTCGCTGCACTCTTACAAGAAGTGAAGGAAAGGAAGCCTAACGATGCCTAACGATGCTTAACGAAGGGCCTGCATCACCATCTCCTGACTCTTCTCCACACATTCACATAAAAGTGGCCGCTTTGCCGCGCTGCCCAACGAGGAGTAGCTCTGCGTCACTACCCTACCGGCGGGGACACTTCCCAAAGCTGACTTAAAAAGCAAAGCCCTGGAAGCAAGGAAGGCGGTCAAGTTGAGCGCACGTAAGCCAGAGAACAGCCTCATCAGCTCACCAAAGTCAGTGTGGCAAGACGCACGGCAGCAAGTAGCAGATAGTCATCAGCCCCGTCCTCGCCTTCACAACGCCCACAAAACCAGTCATCAGCGTCATCAGGTATTGTCAGTCGTCTCGCCCTAAGAAAAGTATCCACTCCCGCCCCTCCGAGGACCATGAAAGCCGCCCACCGAGCTGTCTGCCCGGGGCCGTCTTAAAGAGAAGGATTCTATCTGCTGAAGGGAAGGTAACTGAAGGGAAGGATGAGTTCTTACATAAAGACTGGCGCGTGTGTACCGGTGTGCAAGAACGGCAACAATAATAGCAGCAGCAGCAGGAGGAGGAAGAAGAGTCTTAGTAATTGACACTTGGAGACAATAATTCAGGTGAAAATGGATTTAATACATAAATAAATCAGTTTGGCCTAGTTTGGCCTGTCCTTGTTTTTAGCTTTCTTTTTTATTATTATTTCAGAGAGAGAGAGAGAGAGAAAGAGAGAGAGAGAGAGAGAGAGAGAGAGAGAGAGAGAGAGAGAGAGAGAGAGAGAGAGAGAGAAACGGTAAAAAGAAACAAGAAATAGAAGCAAATGCATAATAAAATGACAAAGACGATAACAAAGAAAATATAAGTAAAAACAGAAGATGAACAACATGACAACGATAACGAACAAGAATCACTATACTCTACCTCCTCCTCTTACCACAAAAGACACCGCTGACCCATACACACACATGTTCAGTAACTAACCACGGCCACCCTCAACCAGATTCAGTCGCTCGAGCGTCACTCACGTCCACTGCTGACTCGCTGGCTCGCTGACTCTCTGCCCCATTGCTTCGCTCCTCATCCTTCTCGAATACACGAGGTGAAAGGCTAGCCAGGTACTCACATCCTCGTTCTCTGCTCTCCACCAGGGGACAAAAAGGCCTCTTACTATCCATGGGTTGTGATATGAAAGTGAAATTATAAGTACTGGTAGGCTTACAGATATACGAGTACTACTAAGCATATTTGTAACGCTGGCACACTTTTGAGGCTTTTTGCAATAAAATATATATATAATGTTGCTTTGGTCTCTTTTTCATCTCTTCCTCCTCTCTAAGATTTTGTTTTTCCATATTGTATTTTTATGTTCTTATTTACTTTTTATTGATAAGAGGGTATAGGAAAAATAAATAAATAAAAAGGCCCACAGAAGGTTTTAGTCCACAAAAAGTGCAGTCAAGAGGGCTGTCCAAAATTTGAGGACTAGTGTCATGAAACATTTCCTCTCGAAACAGTTCAGGTGATAAGCAGGAGGTAATACAGAAGCAGGCAGAGAGTGGTGCTTGTCTCACTTGTCTAAATACCGGCACAAGGACTTTTTTGCTACATCTATTTCATATTTATCTATAATTTTTCATATTTCTTTTGAGACCAAAGTTACCTTAGAGTTATATGAAAGCGACGAAGGAACGTAGAAATAATATTTTTATATTCTTTTCACCTTATTGGTGTTATTTTATTTTGTTCTTTTTCTTTTGATAATTTCTATCTTTTATGGAATAGTTGATTGAGTGACTTTTTTAATTCTCTTATTTTATTTTTATTTCTGCATTTCATTTTTTTATTTATTTTTTCCCTTAAAACCGAAATTGCCCTTGTAATATATTAAATGGGAAATAAAGTTACCTTCAAACAAATCACTTTTTACCTCTTTTTCCCTTTTTTCCCTCCACTCCCTCGCTGCCGCCTGCCAAAATTAATATCCACAGGAAGGGCGTTGCGTGTCCTTGGAAACAGAAGCAATTAAGCCCTATGATATTATGCACAATGTTATTATTTTCGCTAATAGGAATAATAGTAGTAGTAACTCCCTCTCTGTCTGTGTGTGTGTGTGTGTGTGTGTGTGTGTGTGTGTGTGTGTGTCTCAGGAGTCGCGGAGCGGATGTAAAAAATTCGGCCATGTTTTCCTCAACATATTAATCATATTCTGGAATTTTAATATATATACGAATTAAAAATACATCACTCGCTGCTGTGTTCTGCAGAGAGAGAGAGAGAGAGAGAGAGAGAGAGAGAGAGAGAGAGAGAGAGAGAGAGAGAGAGAGAGAGCGCAAAGGTACAAAATAAAGCTGGTATTGTTCGTGGGCAGGGTAAAAACACTTTGTTGGTCTTGTGATTAATTAAGCGTACGCGGTAGCAGGAGACAATGAGATGATGAATTTTGACCTGACTCTATTTGGTAATCCCGTGTGTGTGAAAGCCTCCCACACACACGGGAGAGGCACACTCCATCATGAGCAGCAGCGAGGAGGCGGCGGCGGAGGAAGGAGAAGGTCTGTAATTGAGGGCAATGACCCAGAACACCCAAGCTCATGCAATCTGATCTAGCTGAAATACCGGCTGTCCGTCTTTCATCTTGTCTTCTTTTAGGTCAAGATGTTACTGGCCTTTTCTTTTTTCTGCCTCCGCAACCTATTATATTAAAGTAGGGGTGTTTATTTTTTCACCTGAAATTCCTAGACAAGTCACTTCACTCCATTAACATTATATGATAAGTGTGTGAAACCTCTTATCTGATAAGTGTGTGAAACTCACAAGAATGTATTTCTCGTTTACTTCTTTTCACTTATCCAACTCCCTCATTCTTTATAGTGTCTCTTATTTCGGCATTAGTTATCCAGTTCACCCTCTTCACCGTTTAAAAATTCTACATATTGTTAAGTCTCTGAAATCTGCAAAGAATTTCTCTCCTCTTTCTCTACTTCTTTTCTCCCATCTCTATCCACTGTTCTCTTCTCGTGTTAGATTTATTGCAGTCACTTCATTTCGCTAAATTTTTCTAATAAATGTCTGGAATCCCCAAGGATTTTCTCTCCCTCTCCACTTCTTCCCACTCGCAGGCTCATAAGCTCTAATGCTTATCTATCTCTCCTCGTGTGTTTTTGTTCTTATCCTTAAAATAATGCGCCTCCTTTACCTTCTTAACCTTCCAGCGGCGGATCGTTCATAATAATACCTAACTACATTCTTTCCCACTAACTTTCCCAGCCAAGACTGATTTTACTCTTCAAATCTGACTCAAATATTTTCTTCTCCCTTGCGGTTTAGTTTGGTCTCAAAATTCATCCAGAAACATTACATACATTATTTTTTTTCAGAACCATTTTTATTCTGATTACAAACACTCATGCTCAGACAAAGAGATTATCTTTCTGTTCAACTTTTTTCTTTGATGTCAGAATATTTCTACGTTAAGCTTCTCTAGCACTTTTCCCTATGTTAAAATTTTTATTGCACTAACGACACTGGCTGGAACCTTCCGCTCATGCTAAAACGAAACAAACGTAAGTAAAATCCTCCCCTTCCCACTCTTATTTTTATACATCACAGACAACGCAGCATTTACGTCCTGTTCACACAACAACTTCCCTCCTCACGAGTCTCTTTATCCTAATTAGTCAGCACATTAAAGGACTTAAGATAGATGAATAACACTAAAAACAGTAAGCACGGAGCGGTATGTTACTCAACTATTCACCATGACTATACATTTAACTGAATACAAGTTTACTGTCCCTCCGCCACTGTTCTGTCTTGTTGCTTATGACAAAACACAATGTAATATAGGAATACTTGGTTTTGTTCCCGCCTGTCTAAGCTGCAGGTAAGGTTATGAGTACTGTAACACCCACTCAGGGGCGTCAGACAAGGGTATTTCTTCTTGGTATATTATTACGCCTCGTTATTGACACTCGTTCATTCTTGTGCGTGTTTACTTGTCCCATATGGTGAACGTGAGGGTGAACGACAGGGTGAACGTGAGGATGAACGTGAGGGTGAACGGTCCAACTGGAAAAGGTCCCTTAATTAATCTCTATGCAATACAAAATTAACATAAGTAACATCACAAAGTCCACATGAAGGCATTGGAGCAACACATTAATGAAATCACTATGAACACGTGTCAAAAAAAGAAAAAAATAACAAATACATGATAAATAAACTACTAGATGATAAATAAACTACTAGCTAACAAGCTATGGTGACTATCCTTACGGTGTAAAGACCCTTCTGGGTCACAAATCTCACATGAATGTTTGATTACCTAACTATGACAATTTACGTTGAAATATCACAAAAACACAACATATATGTAACAGTTCTAGGTGTAAGGTAAAGTACATAAGAACATAAGAAATAAGGGAAGCTGCAAGAAGCGACCAGGCTTACACGTGGCAGTCCCTGTATGAAACACACCTACCTATTTCCATCTGCTATCCCCATCCATAAACTTGTCTAATCTTCTCTTAAAGCTCTCTAGTGTCCTACCACTAACTACATGATTACTGAGTCCGTTCCACTCACCTACCACTCTATTTGAGAACCAATTTTTTCCTATCTCCTTCCTAAACCTAAATTTTTCAAGCTTGAACCCGTTATTTCTTGTTCTACCCTGGTTACTGATCCTAAGAATTTTGCTTACATCTCCCTTGTTATAACCCTTATACCACTTAAAGACTTCTATCAGGTCCCCTCTTAACCTACGTCTCTCTAAAGAATGTAAATTTAACAGCTTCAACCTCGCCTCGTAAGGAATACTCCTCATCCCCTGTATCCTTTTAGTCATTCTCCTACAACAGGAGATAATACAATACAACAGGAGAGAATAACAAGCAACAAATTACTACACATTCCTAATATATTCCTAAACCTATCACAAATGTAATAGAGGAACACTCACCAGTCGCTGGCGCTCACAGGGAATAAATCCACAGATTTCAATCCAACAAGGTGTGTGCGGCTGCTATACCACAGATAGACTACCGGCTTGACCTCCCTCCCTGAGCTACCTTCCCTCGGTTTACCGCTCGAGGGATTCATACACGAATGAAACACTCATTAACACTCATTATTCCCAGGTAGTTATCATATGAAACGACCAAATACTATGAAACAAACAATTATGAAACGAGCAATATACAGAAATAATTTGTATAGTGACCACCATCAAACACCATGTGTTACAAGTACACCATTGCTCTGTCTAGTCCCTCATCACCAAACACGAGGAACACTCTCTCATTTCCCGTCTGTCCCCAGTGCAGGTAAGGTTAACAGTATATATGTAATAGCAAAACTGTGTATTGGTGGGCAGGTTCGCACAATCAGTATTTAATGATGCTGTAGGAATAATAGATGCTTGCCACTCTGGTATTCTGCCCCTCCACCTTACTTTCCACACGTCCAAAGTAGCGATGGTGGTGGCAGCAATAATAAAAGCAAAGTTTTCAGTATGTAATTCTCTTCCTCTTTTTATTTATTCTCTCTCTCTCTCTCTCTCTCTCTCTCTCTCTCTCTCTCTCTCTCTCTCTCTCTCTCTCTATATATATATAGGATCCTGGAAAGCAGAGCAACACATTTACACAAGTCAGCATGAACATCCTTATCTGAAGAGTAATTAATTACGGTGACAGAATTATCTGGCGCAGCTCGAGGTGCAGTGCCGTGCCAATGCTTCTTGCGACAAATGTCTGCAACATAGGCCTATTCTGAATCACTTCCGCGCCGCACCACCACTAATTTCAAGAGGCTCTAGCTGAAGTGATTTTTTTCAAGAAATATACTTGGACCTACGTTTGTATATACATACACGAACTGCCGCTGTTGACTTCTTGCAGCGTCTTTTATATTCTTACGTTCTTGTTATGGTCGTAAGTTGTCCGCTGGCACCGAGTGAAAGTGAGCGGGAGCCAACCGTCTTGTACAAGCAGACAGGCGCTGAGAACCTGGCGCGTGGGAACCAGTTTCCGGTTTTGTCTTTTTTCTCCACTTAATACATGTCGACCTTATTACCGGAAAACCGCAATTTGGCGCGACTTAAGTGAACATTAGAGAGCATTTCCATAAAGTCCCTCCGGTAAGTATTCGTAATGGTGAGTAATGCTGCTGTTTACTTGTTCAGCGTCGGACCTCAGCCGCCTCTTCCCGCCGCGTCCTGCAGCCCGTAACGAGGCAACTTCTGCCCCGCGTCCTAACTTTTGGTACAAGACTCGCAGCTTTATGTCTGGACACACTTAGCGAAGAGAAGGAAAGAAGGAAGAATCTCAGCATTCATATTTATTTCAATGTAAACTTGCTTCCTCATGCGTGCCCATTGTAGTCACCCACACTACTTATGTATCTGCCTAAACTATGCACACTAAATTATACACTACGCCTGTACGAAACGAATTAATTTGGCAGCTGCATTTAACTCTGGCGGGGGATTCCTGAAATGCTGACGATGATGACTAGTGTGTATTTTTGACCTTTAAATATGGTTCGTAAATATAAGCGAAGCAGCTTCGTCCTCTTGTTTGTCAGTGAATCAGTGAGTGAAGCAGTCTCTCTTTCTCTCTCTCTCTCTCTCTCTCTCTTATACTGGTAATATCTGAATCAATTGGCTTCGGTAAAGACGATTACACAACACACAGCAACCATTAGTTCAAGAGAGAGAGAGAGAGAGAGAGAGAGAGAGAGATTATGTAGGTCCGAAGGAAGTAAAGAAAAAGAAAGGAACTGAAGGAAGTGTGTTGAGTGCAAGAGGGACTCAAAAGGAAGAGGAAATTAAAGAAAATGAGAGGCAGGAAAGGGCTATCACGAGAGAGAGAGAGAGACTGTAGTAGACTATGGACAATTGGTGGCGGTGTAGCAGGTGATGTCACACGCTGCTGACGTCACCACTATATCAGACATCTCCTTCGACACGGCCCCAGATATTCAGTAATGATTCAATGGTACAAGAAGACGCCGCCGTGACAAGATCGCGGCGTGTTGGCTGATGAGAGATAGCCTCGTCTTGTGTAGCCTGTTGCCTTAGCAGTGAAGAGCGACATGTAGGGACGTGTTCCTTTATACACGGACGCAGTTTCAACGATGTACACCCACCTGCATCATCACCACCAACACCAACATTACTGCTACCACTATTACTTCCGCTGTTACAAACTCTCACACCGCAAACCTCACCAATTTTCACGCCATCATACAATTGACAAGGCATCTCATTTCAAAATACCTCACAAACACGACACAGAAGAACAAAAATTAAAGAAGAAAGTAAACATGTCAAATAAACCTATAGTGAAACAGAAGAGTAGAGTGTTGGAGTAGGAGGGGAATGCTAGAAAAGAGCATCAGATAATTGGAGCACGCAAGGAGGGAATGCAGGGACGGAAATAAATGAAGGACAGAGTGTTGGATTATGTGAGAGAAAAGGGTCGAGAAGAGAATGAGATGATTTGAACATGACAGGAGAAATGGAAGGACAGGAATAAAATTTAATGAAGGACAGTGCTGGATTGTGTGAGAGAAAGGAATAGAGAGGAAAAAGAGAGGATTAGACTTTGCTGGCATTGCTGGGAGAGGAATAAACATCGTATTTTTTGCCTCACATTCGATGATCAAGTTGTGTTTCAAGTTACCAAATATACTGAGATGTGGGAAGATGACGTGTGTTATCACTGACTTTGGGTGTGAGCTTATTTCGAATATAAATAAGCAAATAGGTAAGAAATAATAACAACATGAATAATGAAGTGTTTCATTTAGTATTGTTAGCGCCATCATTATGACACGAGGTACTTGTTAATATTAATTATATTACAGCATGTGACACCAACACCAGTAATCACAGCACATTACAGCTCAGTGTGTTTAGGTGCACTGAGTTGGTGTCGGTGCTAGACTCACACACACACACACACACACACACACACTTTCAAAATGGAATACGTGAAAGAAATATTAATTAGATAGATAGATAGATAGATAGATAGATAACTTTATTGTCAAGATGCAGCATAATAAGCTTACAAATTGAAATTTGCTTTGGCCAGAGCTCCGTACAATATAAGTTGAGTAAAAGTATATAAAAATTATGTTAAAAAGTATTTACAAAATAAAAGTTAAAATGATTGAAAGTTAAGATAATTGCACATCATACTAAGGTTACATACATGTATTAGATATATCACAGTCACACATCTATTGCACAATTGCTGTTTTAGTGTTGGTGATTATAGAGCATGATGCTTTTTGGCACAAATGAGTTCTTATATCTGTTCGTGCGTTGAGTCGGCAGAGCTAATCTTCTGCCTGACCTGAGGAATACATAGCAGGAGTGGAGGGGATGAAATGAATCGTTCATGATTTTTTCAACCTGCTTCATAGATTGTTCAAGGAACAGCTTATCTAATGGTTTTGTTTCTGCACCTAATTTCCGTGATTTTCGCACAATCTTTTTAAGCTTACTTTTATCATGACATGTTAGCTTGCCATACCAAGTGGTTAAGGAGAAACCTAATAGTGACTCTATTGTAGACTTATAAAAGAGGCTAATTATATGTCTATCTACATGCAGGTTGTTTAAAATACGTAAAAAATAAAGTCTCTGCTTACATTTCTTGAATACCATATTGGTATTTGCACTACCTTTTAGTTGATTATCAATCATAAGACCTAAATATTTGTACTCTTCTACTCGGTCTACAGTTTCTGAATCAATTATAATAGGATCAGGTATGCTGCGATTTTTGGTTCTATAATCTATGATCATCTCTTTGTTTTTTTTTTATGTTGAGATCAAGATAGTTTGATTTGCACCAATCCACAAATTGGTTGACTTGGGACACATATTCATCACACTTATCATCCGAAATTTTACCAAGTATTACAGTGTCGTCAGCATATTTAACAATTGTACAATTACTACATACACTTCTACAGTCGTCAGTGTATAGGCTGAAAAGAACAGGGGACATGACGCAGCCTTGTGGAGCTCCTGTGTTAGTTGTTAATATATTGGACTTAACATTGTACAACGTGGTATACTGAGGTCTTTCACTTAAAAAACTAAAAATCCATCTCAAAACATAGCTATTTACGTTCATTGCTATTAATTTGTTTAAAAGAATGTGGGGTTGCATAGTGTTAAATGCAGAACTGAAGTCCACATACAAGATTCTAGCTTGTGTATTTTGTTTATCCAAATGTTTACTTATTTCATTCATTAAAGTTAAACTTGCATCTTGAACACATCTGTTTTTACAATATGCAAATTGAAAGGGGTCCTTAAAATTGTCAACACTGTCACATATAATATTCCTTAAAATATCTTCTAAGCATTTCATGATATTGGAAGTTAAAACAACGGGTCTAAAGTCATTAAAAACTTTGGGAAATTTCACTTTCGCAATGGGTTTAATTTCGGACTCCTTCCATTTGAGTGGCACGATACCGTGGTCTATAGAGTGCTGAAAGAGTGACCTCAGCACTGGAGCTAACTGTTCTGCACAACACTTGAGTGCCCTGGCTGGCACACCGTCAGGACCTGTCGCCTTGCTAGCTCGAACCCGCTTTAGGGATTGCAATACACATTTTTCTGTTATTAAAATCTTTTCACTTGAAATGTTCTGAGTGTCTGATATAATATTATTACACTCCTCACTAAAATTATACCTCTCAAACCTAGCAAAGAAGGAATTCATTTCGTTAACGTAAGTGGTTATGTCTTGTGGATATGGTATATTTGTCTTTTCTTTATGTCCGCATAAAGTTTTCAGTCCTATCCACGCATCTTTAGTACTGTTCGTTCTAAATAAACCCTCGATCTTTTCTTTATAGTCCTTTTTTGAGTCAGTTATTTTCTTATTGATTTTCTTTTGTACTGCTTTTTGTTGTGTGCTATCACCGTTAACCATGTACCTTCTTTTTTCATTCAACATAGTTTTCAATTCTTTAGTCACCCACGGTTTATTATTAGGGTATATCTTGATTACTTTTGTAGGTACTAGCATATCAAAACAGAACTGAAAATAGGAATTAAAGATGTCTACGCTTGTATTGATATCCATCTCATTGTCTATAAGAACAGACCAGTCGGTACACTCGAAACATGCTTGAAGTTTCATGCTGCTATCTTCATCCCATTTTCTAATTGTTACCTGTTCACACTTTTCTCTCTTCAGAACTTGTTTATACACTGGCACACAGAACAACATATTATGGTCTCCATTACCTAGGGGGGGCCTTTTTAAAACACGATAACTCTCCTTAACATTACAGAACAGCTTATCTAGTGTTCTGTTTCCTCTTGTGGGGCACTTAACCGTTTGTACGTATGTTGGTACCTTTTCCTGAAAGTCACAGTGGTTGAAGTCACCCAATATTATCTTGACGCTCACCGGTAGGAAACCCCAGATAATTTTCACAATAACATATGTAAAGCAGCTGAATATATGAAAATGCGTATCCAGTATGTTGACAATTTATTGCATGAAGCTGTCATTCCTGTCGTGCTTGTGTTGCAATCACCTCCTTCCTGTAGTAATGGAAAGTAAAGCGGGGGGAACACTCTGGAAGGCTGTCGTCCTTGTCCTACACTATTGCTATTAAGTCTTGCAGCATATCAGTAGTGTTTCATGAAGGGCCATCTTCAATAATGGCGACTATGAGCTTTGTCAGAACATTATCAATACAAAACAAGGGAACATGACTCACTTTATTGGTGTTAAGAAATCCCCTTCACTGCGCTGTCCACAGTGAAGAGGTCATCTATCTTGACGACACTTACTAGTCTCGCTACCAGTGCCTGTAAGTTTTAGCTAAGTTTACCCTAAATTTACTCTTATAATTGCCTTTATTATCTCCATATGACACCAACGAATATTTTTGCCAATTAGGTCAGGGTCTCAAACATCCACTGTCAAAATAGCATCCTTGTCCGACGCTTTGTTAAGATTTTATTTATGAAAAACGACAGACACAGCATCCCAAATCTTTAGTAATAATGTTGAATGATTAAAGATGTAAGCGTATTAACTTTACCATTAACAAGGTCTAGCTGAAGTTATTGGGGGTTTCAAGGGTGTTTTCATGATTTTAGTAATAGTTTTGTAGGGTTTTGTGAAAATATTGGAGTTCTCAAGGATGTTTGCATGAATTTAGTGATAGTTAAACAAGCTCTTTAGGAAACTACGGTCTTCATAGATGTTTATAGTTTTATTGATAGTTTAACATGATGTAGTGAGTTATTAGGTGTTCGCGGATTTCATAACAGTTCCTTGTTCACGAGATGGATTGTGTTTGTCTGTGTACATCTTGTGGTTAGTTGCTGGACACTCTCTACCTAATCTATAAACAATAATGATGGGGCACTGTTAGGATGGCAATAATTAAAGTGTATAGCACATATTTTTTCATACAAACCACACACACACACACACACACGCACACACACACACGCACAGACACACATGCGCGCGCGCGCGAAACAAAATTCAATGATATATGCAACTGTATGAATAAAAATGCAAATAATGAATGGAGTACCAAGTAAAAAATGCACACGCACATACATACAAACACAAAAAATACTATGAAATAAATAAATATATGAACAAAAATACTGATAATTAATTACCGCTAAATATAAACTCCAGGCTAATTAAGTGTGGATAACGAAATAAAAAAATATTAATTAAATTATAAATAATAAAAATGTGTTAGTTGGAGAAATGCTGGTGATATTTCAAAGTAACACACAAAAATTAGAATTGTATTTTTTTCATAATCATTCTCTCTCTCTCTCTCTCTCTCTCTCTCTCTCTCTCTCTCTCTCTCTCTCTCTCTCTCTCTCTCTCTCTCTCTTTCATCACCTTATTTAGCATTGTATATTAACCTAAGCCAACCTAATATAACCTATTCAATAATCACGAGTAAGTTGAACCTTTAAAAATACAGAAAAATAATGGAAGCTGTAAGAAGCCCCCCCAGACATACGACTGACAGTTGGTGTATAAAAAGATACCTACCTATATACACCTACATATTCCTATTTATAAGTTTGATATAGCTATTGAATGGATCAAGACATACCTATCTTAGCCTGAACTAGCCTTGCCTTAATAATTTTCCTGCTATTTGGCACATCTTTCTTTAATCACTATCACTCCAAATGCAACTTTTCTTATTCTACAGCCACATGCAAACTTTGTGCTGGCTGGAAATAGCAAAATCTACTCTTTTTTGTATATTTTTTTTCTTTCTTGTAGATGTTTGTAAAGGCTCCATACATTGCTTTTAGTGTTGTGAATAGTTACATACCCAAGTGAAAGGGTTTAACGTGGTCAAAGAAAGGCCCTGCGTCCCTGGTTCCCACAACGAGATTTCACTGTGTGTGCAGGACAAGAGCATCCCTTTAAGCAGCGGGCGAGGCGGTGACATTAGGAGGAAAGAATGCTGTCTTTTTCATGTAGATTTATGCTGATGCCAAGCTTTTGACTCAATGATTGTCTCTTCTCGCCGAGGAGAGCAATTAAGGATTATTTTGAGGTCTGCAGGTATGAGATGGAAGTTCGTAACTCACTGCTTTTATTACGTGCATTCTTTGCGTTATTTCGGTGTGTGATTTCAGACCGTGTTTAATTTTTTGATGCAGGAAAGGAAGAGGAAGATGAAGGTGAGTTAAAGATCTTACTACGTAAACTGATGAGGAAAGGTATTGCTTTTTTTTTATTTCGTTGGTAACTCAATGCTTTTACTACATACATTCTTTGCGCTATTTTTATCTGTGTGTGTGTGGTTTCAGACGGTATTTAACTTTTTGGTGCAGGGAAGATGGAAGGAGAGGAAGATGAGATAAAGATCTTACTACACTGGTGAAGGAAGTTTTTTTTTTTTTTTTTCTGTTTTTTGTCTTGTACTTCAGTGGTTGGAAAGAATGAAACCGCCACCATCACCACTACCATCACCATGAAGACCGCCACTGCCACCACTACTATTATTATAATTACCTTCTCTTTCTAAGCGTTGTTGTTGTTGTTGTTGTTGTTGTTGTAGCTTTTTTTTGCCCTTCTCTTCCTTTTTCCTTCTCTCCGCGCCTCCTCCTCCTCCTCCTCTTCTTCCTCTTCTATCATCCCATCCACCACCACCACCATTTTCGGGATTAGTGAATACCCATCAATAATTTTTTGCCTTCATATAGTCTCTCTCTCTCTCTCTCTCTCTCTCTCTCTCTCTCTCTCTCTCTCTCTCTCTCTCTCTCTCTCTCTCTCTCTCTCCAACCCTCGCGTGCGCCACTACTATCACTACTATTGACTCACCGTTCATTAGCCCTCGTGAAATGGTCGCCTCGCCCCCCATGTGTCTTCATTAGATGAGTTCAACGTCCCTTAACTACTACTGGCTGTGACCTTTGCTGCTGCGAGGAGGCGGACCAAGGCGTGGAATTATTGAAACATTGCACTGTGTATCTTTCATGACTGGAGGATCACAGGTAAAGATTGGAGGCCTTTAAGCAGTTCATCTACTAACTTTTAGCCTCATATTTTCTTAGTCTTCCTTTTCCTATCCACTTTTTCCATGCTTTCCTTCCTATCTCTTCTACGAGGGGGAGACAGAGTGAGATGAAGGGATGGAATATAGGTAGAACTGCAAAGGATGGGAGTCACAGAGGAAGACGCAAGGGAGAGAAACAACTGGAGGAGTCTCGTGCATGATGCCAATCCCTTACTCTATGGACAAGGGGAGAGAGAGAGAGAGAGAGAGAGAGAGAGAGAGAGAGAGAGAGAGAGAGAGAGAGAGAGAGAGAGAGAGAGAGAGACGTGTTTCTCTGTCTCTGTGTGTGATTGCCCTGAAGGAAGGATGTCTAGAAAATGAAAATACTTACGTGAACCTTCGCAAAATGAAGCGCACTCTGAAATGTTTTAGTGCCTTAGCCCCAGTGAACAATATTAGGTTTTTCAAGGTTGTCTTAACGATTCTAATAATAGTTGAGAGAGAGAGAGAGAGAGAGAGAGAGAGAGAGAGAGAGAGAGAGAGAGAGAGAGAGAGAGAGAGAGTGTTACTAGCTTTGGTGACAAGTGCTGTTAGCCTGAATACTTTTTGGGAGTGGTGAACGCAGTCTCTCTCTCTTTCTCACACGCACACGCACACACACACACACAGACACACCACGGGCTCAGGCTGCCAGGCGGGCAGGTTAGTGTGCGCTCATTTCTCCATCTCATTATATTGTGCTGGGAAAGTTTAGCGTTAAATCTTTATCCCGAGCCGAGGCGAGGGGGAGGCGAGGTTGCCAGGTGGCGCGGAGGAGCCGTATTCCCGCTGAGTGTCATCTCTTTATATTTATCTCAAAGATGCCTCCCTCCCTACGCCCCTCGCCTTTGCCCATCGCGCGCTCCCCCTACCAACCCAAATTACCATGAAAAGGTCTCGCCATAAGCTGTCTGTGGCTTACAAAAATCTTATGCTGGGCGAGCGAGGAGGCGTCACCACGAGGAATGCTTGGGAATAATGCAGCTACGCTTTTATGTAAACCTCTCTCTCTCTCTCTCTCTCTCTCTCTCTCTGGTGAGGAGGCAGAATATGGTGTCACCTAGGCTTCGTCTTACCAACAGGTCGGTGTGGGAGATTGCGGGACTGCCACACGTGCAGCACTTCTCTTCCTGCCGCCTTTGAGGTGCCCCTGATAACAACACTTTGGAGCACCACTCTCTCCACTGCCCTGAGCTGGACAGTCTGCTACCCCATGGAGTCCCAATCACTGATGTGTGCCGCCACCTCTTGATGGGTGATAACCTCGACGACATCCTCGCACGCTTCTCTAAATTTGGTGGATGCTGACGTCCGTTTGCTTTAGTGTTTGTAACTTCTTTTGAATTATATATTGTATACGTCTTTCAAACAATTATGCACTTGTTATGTGCTTGTTCCCTGCATATGGTCAGGACTGACGCCTTTATGCGTAATAAGTTAAATCTCTCTCTCTCTCTCTCTCTCTCTCTCTCTCTCTCTCTCTCTCTCTCTCTCTCAAAAGTTTTCTTGTTAATAATGTGGAAATCTTGTTAGTGTGTCACTAGCACCATAAAAACACCCTCAAAAATGAGTGTAACTTTAACTACGTAGAGCCTTTTGATTGGTGGAGGTGGTGCGGCGCAGAAGTGTTTCAGTAGGATGATTAGATGTGCCGAGTCGCCGCTGCCTCAAGAAAATGAACATCTAACAAATAATTCGTACGCTATTCATTGTTTGGACACTCGTGATACGTGATGACTTAGAAGTAGATAAGAGTATGTATTCTCTGTTCTCTTTTATAGTGTTGGGAGGTCACCATTTGCGTTGAATTGATATCTACTGGTGAATCTGGCAACGCGACGCTTCAACTTAGGGATTCGAGTCAGGGTGGATCCCGTTTGGTAAGATTTACTTTCCGTAGTCCAATAATGTATCATGTCCTTTGAATAGTGTGTAATCTTAACCCTGCAATGCGGTTGAATGTTCTTTGTATGAGGTATAATCTCATCCTTGCTTCATACACACTACAACAATACACTTTGGTTGTGGATCAGGCACGTGGCACTTCAACACACATACACAACACACATACGTATTGGAGTAAGCGTAAGTAGGCATTTGAAACCAAGCTGATATACATCTTTCACATTCGTGTAATGCTATCATATCTCCATTGAAAACACGTGTAATCCTATCCTTACTGCATACATAGTACATTTATACAGTTTGGTGGTGAATCTGGCAGCGTAATGCTAAAGTTGAGGACTCGGGTCAGGATGGATTGCCGTTTGAAACCAAGCTAAAATTCGCCTTTCTTGAACCTGCAATGCTGATAAATGTTCTCTGTATAAGGTGTAATCTCATACTTACCTCGTGAACACTACAGGAGTACAATTTGGTGGTGAATCTGTCAATGTGACGTTTGAGGTATGGATTCAAGTCAGCGTAGATGTTTGAAACCGAGCTGAGATAAACCTTTCGTAGACCTTTCATGCTCTCGTATACGTCCTTTGTATACCGTGTAATATTCAGCAATTGAGTGGCATATCCCGGCATACCAGATACCGGAAATAAAGAAAGGTATGAGAAAGACTCGAAGCAGTGAACCTCGAGAACGAACCGAGTCCCAGATTGGTCAGGCGGAGGTCCCACGCTGGCGTCACCACTCGAGGGACGAGGCGCCGCGCGGTCACGTGGATATCTGAATTGCGCGTTAATCACCTCAGTAATTGAACACCGGTGTCATTAGTTTGTGTAGTGGTCGTTAATTGTACTTTGCAGTAGTGCAGGCAAAGGAAGCGTTAGACTCTCTAGCTTCCATGGAGCTGACTTTGCGTGGGTACTGAGCGCTGGCAGCAGGGAGTGTGGTGCTGGAGGCCTGGTGTTCCCTGTCTGATTTACTCCGTGGCGACGCCGGACAGCAGTAGGAGCGAGGTACAGTTGTTGATTCATGTTTGTTGTCTTTGGTGTGCAGTCACCATGTTTTGTTTGTTTATTTCATAACACGTGTTCACATGATAACTGAGGGTAAGTAGACTTTGTGACGTCACTGATACTAGTCCCCTCCCCCCACCCCCCACAGCCTGCCGCTCCCCACGGCAGCTTGTATCCCCGCTACTGTGTTTTCCGTGATGCTGTACATATGAATATCGTGCAGTGGTGTCACGGATAGTTTGAAGCTGTTATTTGCAATTGTATTTAGTGGCAATGATTGTTGGTCGTTACCATTGTTCAATAGTTTAGTCGCGTGTATCATTGCACTTGTAAGGGAGGAGGGCATGGGAGGAAAGGGTTGAGGGGACAGCGTGATGCAGTGACAGTCATGCTTGACTTCCTATATTCTTGTACTGATATGAGAGAGAGAGAGAGAGAGAGAGAGAGAGAGAGAGAGAGAGAGAGAGAGAGAGAGTAGGTCAGGCAAGAAGTAAGGGCATTGTATCAAGGGAAGGTGCAGAGGTCAAGAAAAGGTCAGGAGGTGAGGGAAGGGAGGAGGGAGGTCATTGGAGCAGGTCACCGAAGGTCATGTCTGTCTTGGTGAATGTCAATGAGAGAGAGAGAGAGAGAGAGAGAGAGAGAGAGTGCGTGAGTGGCTGCCATTGTGGTGTGAACGACGTGACAGTCATCATAATGGCCGTGGTGGTCGTTATCAGCATAATCACCATCACCATTACCACTGCTGTAACAACCACCACCACCATTGTAACCTTCAATTCCACCATCACCAACCCTACCACCATTACTGTAACCAACACACCCCCATCACAACCACCACCACCACCACTAACAAGGTAACCAAAACAATCACCACCACTGTAACCAGCCAGCAACGATGGTTTCACTTGTCAGATTTTTCGGGTAGAATGAATAGGGAACATTACTTGGGGAAATTCCAGAACAGGGATGATAAGCCAACTGATTTCTCTAAATGCTACTTATTGAGATGTTAATGCAGAATCTATAGGAAAATTAAGACCAGATAAATTCAAGGACAAGGATGAAAACTCCACTGGTCTAGTGACAATTGTGTTCATGTGCTCTAGAACGTGTCATGTATTGTATTCTACAGGGACTGTTGTTTTGTCGCATCCTTCTTGTTCTCTTCAACACGCCATGAGCAGAATAAATATTAAATAGATATATAATGAGGATAACGAATGACACCTGGGCTAGACAAGGACGCCACACTGCGCTGTATATTCTAATGATGTGCTCAGGTGTATAATTCTATTCGTGTCAGAGCTTCCTTAGCGATATCAGTGTTGGTTGTTGATATTCTTTATAGTATGTTGCTGGTGTTAGACGTTTGTCAGTGTTAGTGCCACGAACAAGACTCGCTAACGCAAGACGCCTCAGCAACAGGGTGGCAATGAACAATTCGTCCTCAGCAGCATGAAGTCGTATAAGATTTATCAGAGTAATACTTTCCTGGCTGGCTGCAGTGACCCGGGCGTTGTGACGGAGGCGGTAATGGACCATATTCTGACACCCTTCACCACACCTTCCCTAATTACAAAAAGTTTCAGAATGTAAAGGATTTTTAAGAGTGTTTTTATGCTTCTAGAGACAGAGTAACATTTTCTACATTATTAACAGGAGAAACACTCTTGAATACTGTTAATCATCTGTGGCCTTTGAAAATAGTCATGGTGGGAAAGCAGAGAGTTTCTGAACATAGGCCAGCATTTCCTCCATATCAGCCTCGCCTCCTCAGCCAGACTAGACCTTCCGTTATTGGGTGTACCGTACTGGCGCGTACCGCGCTTTCGCTTCACGCATTTCACGCTTCATTCGCTGCCTTCATCATGCTTGCAATAGACGCTGTACTCAGCATCTGCCCCGAGACTCTACTACTTTACGATGCTTCGCTGTGTGTGGTTTTGCAGTGTTAGCATCCCCGGGTTTTGCTGATCTCGAGGCACGTGGCGGGTCTTGGAATTTAACGCCTGTTAGATAATGTGGAGTGATAAGTGAATGAGTGATGAGCGAATGAACAGACTCGGTACTAAGGTTGTTAATGGCGGGTATGTAGCTACATTTTCGCCTGCTGAAATCAAGATATAGAGATATTGTAATATCACGAGTCATAGCATATTTTTTCATAATTTCATAGCTATGAAATGGAGTTTTTACCTTTGAAATGCTTGTATGCTTGAAAAGCCACATAGACTCGTATGCTTGAAAAGACACAAAGGTTACACTCGAACACACGTCCTGGCAACCGTCCCAAGATTTCCTTGTGTTATCAGCTCTGTAATGTGGCCGAGCCCAGCTGTGAGTCCCCTCCTCGTGCCGTTAACATTGAATTTGATCAGATCAGTCACGGAGGTAATCAGATCAGTTAGTATTGGTGCTGCTGTGTGGGCATCAGTTCTGGAGCGCGGAGGTAAAGAAACAAAAGAACAAAGGCAGCGCAGTTCGGGTGGTCTGCACCGAGCCTCGCACTGTGTATTTTTCCTGGTGAATGTGTAAGGGAAGGGATTGTATTTGAAAGGTTCGTTTCCAGCAGACTGACCATTCAAAAGAAAATTTCGTCATCATGCTTATCATTTTGAACGCTGAACCCTCAATTTTTTGTATCACAGGAAAGCGTACGCGTATGTAAAGTTAGACGCTCAGATCCCATCACCTTGTCAAAGGTTACGAATTAATGTTGTATAATCCTTGAACTATTCCATCATTAGCTATTGATTGCTATGAAATACTCCAGAGATTATGAATGGAAGTAAGTGTGACCGTTCCCAGGTATATATGCCTTATCTGAAATTACAAGAGTATACACACACACACACACACACACACACACACACACACACACACACACACACACACACGCACACACACACCTCTTTCCATCATGTAAACATTCCCTCTTATCTTCGTACCCTACACACCTCATCATCTTTCCTCGTCTCCCCTCTCCCTCCCCTCCCTCTCCCTATCTCTCCCAGCCTCACATCACCCCCATCACCCCATCCCTGCTTCTGTATCACCGCGCACCATCTCTCCCTCTCTCCCTCAGATCGCTTCCCTGTTCTTCCTCCACTTTTCCTCCCCTCTCTTTCCTTTCTGCTTGAGATGCTTTTCTTTTTCCCCGCATTCCCCTTCGCAATATTTCCCCGCCTCTTCCTCAGGCGCCCTTCCCGAACCACTTTTCCTCCTCACCCTTTCCTTCTATCGCCTCCCTTATTCATCTCTCCTTCTCTCTCCTCTTTATTCTCTCTCTTCCCTTTCTCTCTCTCTCTCTCTCTCTCTCTCTCTCTCTCTCTCTCTCTCTCTCTCTCTCTCTCTCTCTCTCTCTCTCTCTCTCTCAGGCACCCTTCCCACCCACGTTTTTCTCTCCATCCCTTTCTTCCATCTTCTATATTTATTCTTCCTCTCTACTGTTTCTCTCTCTCTCTCTCTCTCTCTCTCTCTCTCTCTCTCTCTCTCTCTCTCTCTCTCTCTCTCTACCGCTGCGCCACGTCGATCCTCTGAACTGAAAAACTGCTCATTCTCTCCAGCTTTATTTTTTTCACTTTTTTCTCCCTCCCCCACGCAAGTTATTTCTCTCGTAGGTTTATTAGAGTAATTTCCTCCTCTTCCCGGTGATTTGGCGAGATGCTTGATGGAATACACTACCCCAGTATTGCAAAACATGAAGATTCTGTCCGTCTATTTCTGTATGTCTGAGTTTGTCTCTCTCTAATTCCGAAAATCTGTCGTGTTTATCTGCTTTTTTTTTTGTCTCGTCTGTCTCTCTCTCTCTCAAAAATATGCATCATGTCTTTCTATGGCTCTGTGTGTGTGTGTGTGTGTGTTTTCTCTGCTGCGGAGAAAGTTATATTTTTTCTATTTTAGTTTCATGGTTCCTCGCTCGCCTCCCTCGCTCGTCTGTTCTTGTTCTCTATGGCCTGTGTGTGTGTGTGTGTGTGTGTGTGTGTGTGTGTAGCGTTCTCTATGGCCTGTGTGTGTGTGTGTAGCGTATGTACTTAATTTTATTGGCATAGTAAAAAGTGCTCTCTCTCTCTCTCTCTCTCTCTCTCTCTCTCCTGGTCAGGCGATACAAAGCGAACCTTAAAAAAACAGTAATGGCGCTACTAAAGAAAGAAAATACAGGTAGATTTAGATTTAGAGAGAGAGAGAGAGAGAGAGAGAGAGAGAGAGAGAGAGAGAGAGAGCGCTTTGATACTTCACTTTGAAGGCGTGTGTCTGTGTGACTGTATTTACTGTCTGTCTGTCTTTCTTTTTGTGTACGGTGTGTTTGTCTGCTGCTCTCTCTCTCTCTCTCTCTCTCTCTCTCTCGCTCTTTCATCCACAGAAGGTAGATTTTGAGGATAAAACCGCGACCATTCAACACTTAAACTTTTCGAGCTTTTTTTTTAATGGCAGTTGAAATGGTCTTCTGCATCTTCTCGTGTTCTTGACCAGTTTCCACATTCAAAAGTAACTAAATAGGCAAACAATTAATGAAACGAACGCATGAATAAGTAGATAAGTAAACAAATGAGTAAATAGTTATATAATTACGAAATCAAAATAAATGAAAAATAAAATATTGAATACTCGGGCAGATAAGCAAAGTACTTGAAGGGTCAATAACCAAGTAAGATACTCGAGAATGACGTGTCTGTCCACAGCACGGCAGCTTTATACAAGTAAAGAATATAGCGAGGCGCCGGGCGGTACTTGACCCCCCTACTGTAACTTCCCTCTGAGGTTCACAGGCCACAAAGGAAGCAGGCCCAGGACTCCCCGCGGCCGACTCTCCCTCGCCGCTCGGGGCACAAAACTTTTAGAAACTGTCGCCGTAGATCAATAGGGAGGCTTAGGCACCACCTCACCCCGCTGATCTGCACGGCTTGGTGGGAGGAACTCTTTTTGTGCCTGGTGTTGTTGGTATTGCTGTCGTGGTGGCGGTGTTGCGTTGAGGCAGCGGGTTTCCTGTTGTACAATTCAAGCCACATTGAGGCAATACTTTGTCTCTAAGCAGGGAAGAATGAATTTTCTAGGCTTCTTGAGCAAGTTACAAGTATCCCATATTAATTATAGCATAGATTGATAATAACAATAAAATATAGAAGCAGTGAAGTAACAATAAAATACAGGAGTGAAGTCCCAGTATTGGAGGAGTAAATGTATTGTTGGCGGAGACAGTACTCATGTGTTCTGTGGTTGAAATATCATTCAGAGGAGGACAAATGGCGGGACAGGCAGTGCGTAAGCTGGCCATTACTCTTCCCAGGATGGCCTCGGTCACCGGCCGTCCCATGACCGCGCCGCGTGTCGTCCTAACGCTGAGCAGCACTTGGGTCACCACGTCTCCCAGAGGCAACACTCTTTTCTTTCAATAAACTCATCGGTCAGTGTGTAGACGTCATCGATCAACAATTAATGTACAGTCGTATCATGGGAACTAAAAATAACACTAGTTTGTGAGGTAGTGGGTTCATGTCATTGGTTCATGTTATTGGTGTTTGTGTTTAATTACCCAGAATCATTCAGGTCTGTTTTATTCCATTTAAGAGCGTCCAACTTCAGCTCCCTCCATTTCTCGAATGGCGCACGACAGACCTTGTATTGTTCAAGATCTCGAAAACTTGAATATCGAGTCCTTCTACTGGACACAAGCATTCAGACAACTATTCCCTCTTCATTATTATTCAACCATCTCGCCTTCAACCGTTTTTTTTTTATTCTCCGTCTTTCAGTTGATGACTATACAGGGGCTTTGCCGAGCATGTATAGGATACAGCTTCCCATTTATGTAAAAAAAAAAAAAAAACTTTGAATCTTTACCAAGCACGGTGAATTCAAAAGCCTTTCGATTAAAGATTTTTCTCCCTTAATTGTTTTGCATCTCACCCACTGCCATGCAGGAGTAAACCAGTATCTGGACTCTTTCCTCTCTTTAACTGGAGAACTTCTGGACATTCTTCCCTATTCAAAAATGCCGCATTTAAAATTTCACCCTCATATATCACGATTTATCCAGCATTAAAAGAAAACGATAAATCATTTTTTTTTTTATTTGTAAAAGGGGTCAGGCCAGGGGCAACACAATGCGACAAAAAAGTGTCACTGATGGTCCCCGTCACTAAAGAAAACCGTTCAAAAACAAGTCCAAAATTACATTGTGAAAAGTCTTGGAACTTTTCTTTTGTAAAGGTCTGAAATCATAGGCAGGTGGAAATACAGTCGTTGGCAGGGAGTGTCAGACTTTTCCGGCAGAAAGATTAAAACAGCGAATACTAGGTTAACTCTTGCATCTGTACAGAAACCAGTTAGCAAAAGTGGATTAAAAAAAAACTTAACCCTCTCACTGCGATACGCAACAATTCACGTCACTAGAAGCACTGTACAGAATTTTTACCATCACCTGCAGAAGAGAGAGAGAGAGAGAGAGAGAGAGAGAGAGAGAGAGAGAGAGAGAGAGAGAGAGAGAGAGAGAGAGAGAGATTAAAAAACCAGACCTCCTAATACCTAGTTAGTATATGTCTGGAGGTGACTGCTGAAACAAAATAAACTTATCACACTGCTTTGTGATAAGATGCACCAAATATCACCTAAATGGTTAAAAAAAAAAAAAAAAATGCCGACCTAGATAAATAACATAACCATATTCATTAGACAGTTTTAAGGTCAGTACAATCTGTCACAGGGTTGTAGGGTGCGTTGAATGCGATTTTAGACACGCTAAATAACCATGAAAGGTAAAAAAAAATATTCACATGCTCCCTTCATTTAACAGTATTGAAATCAGTACATTGTCACTGGATACTGGCGTCTGGTAGATTCCGTCGAGAAATGAAGTTCTTGTGTTGTCTTTCCCGCTCTTCCTGCAATTGCCTCGTGTGTGGTGTCGCCTACGTGTGTAGCAGCAGAGTACCCTGCGCGCTGCTGCTGCTGCTGCTGCTGCTGCTGGCACTGAGCCTCCCTGGAGAAAAAGGAGGATTTGAGGTCGTACCTATCTGATTTCCCACTCGTCCTTCCCTCCGTCTCCTTCAGTCTACGTGACCAAAGTTAGTTTCACTATTTCTTTCTTTCTCTTCGTAGAATCTTTGCCCTCGAGGATTCCTTTTTCCGTCCAGGTCTTCCGCTCTTTGAACCCTTAATGTCGTTATTTTTGTACCTCTCTCTCTCTCTCTCTCTCTCTCTCTCTCTCTCTCTCTCTCTCTCTCTCTCTCTCTCTCTCTCTCTCTCTCTCTCTCTCTCTCTGAGGCAACTGAAAATTTTAACAGTAAGTACCTTCGAAATCCTTGATTACGTATTTTTTTCTTGTTACGTAATTGAACATTATGTACGACATGACACAATGGGAATTAAGCTGAAAAATAAAGTTAATTTGTGAGATGTTTTGTTTCCCTGTCTTTAGTGAGTACAAGGCTTGGGAAAGATGAAGGAATAGGGAACAAAATATTTTCCGGGACTTACCGAGGAAGGGGGACGAGGAGCTTGAAATCTTGGTTTACTAAGTGCTTAAGGTACAGGATTAGCCATTTAAGCCATGAAGGTGAAGGTAGCGGTCAGTGGCTAAAGAAATTTATGTGGATTCGAGTGGATATTAAACGGTAACACGCTTAGGTTCTTACGTAGGTCGTTTGGAGGAAAACTATTCACATTATAATAGAAAAGAAACGTGTTGGTAGCCTGTAGTGGTCACTACCTAACAAGACGGATCCAAGTAAACATATTGCAGCAACAGACTTTTAGTTTCTTTATTACGCTGTTTCGTTAAAGTACGGTACTTGATACTTAGTATAGTACTGGAGGAAAATTAGCCACATTATGATAGAGGAAGAAAGGTGTAGAAAGCTTGTACAAGGTGATTTCAAGTGAATGTAAGTGAAGAAAGGTGTAGGAAGCTTGCACAAGGTGATTTCAAGTGAATGTAAGTGAAGAAAGGTGTAGGAAGCTTGTACAAGGTGATTTCAAGTGAATGTAAGTGAATCAAACAGCAACAAACTTTTACCGTGTGTGTGTGTGTGTGTGTGTGTGTGTGTGTGTGTGTGTGTGTGTGTGTTCACGCGGGTCGGTGTATAATATAAAACGATTTTCTTCACCAGCCGAAAAAAATGCTATCCCACAAACGAACTGTCGTCTAAAACCTCCAATATCTCACCCTGACTTCACTCAACGTGGCGGTGAGTAGCAGCGTCCGCCGCCTGTCACGGGACTGCCTACCTCCACTAATGACCGACTTGGTGACGTCTGACGCCTCCAAGTCCCTGATTTCTGTTACAGTGAGATCAAAATGATTACTTGATATTTAGTTCTCTCTTATTTCGCCCGAAAAGGATAATTTTTTTTACCTTAATTTGTGGTTTACTCTTTATTTACGAGATGCTTCAGAGATATACCATTTTACAAAAGCTAAGTGATTGCTTCCATGACTGACTATTTTTTAACGTCAGACCCAGCCTGAATCATGTGAATTATTTAATCAGCGTTGATTGCTTCCTCTCTCCAATTACCTTCATATATTTTTTTCAAGGTATGGTTTATATCATGTATGAATTGACTTCCACGTTTTTAAGCTCCTAATAATTTTTTTTTTTGTGTATTTACTTTGTTCTTATTGTTCTTATTGTGTTTTAAGTCAATTCTGGATTTCTTTCTAGGAATACCACCACCACCTCCTCCTCCTCCTCCTCCTCCTCCTCCTCCTCCTCCTACCTTGACATTGCCACCTCACCCCCTCGCGTGCTTTCCTCAGCCTCCGATCATCACATCATGACCTGCCGTGCCTGTCTTCCTGAACTCCTCCTCCTCCTCCTCCTACCTTGACATTGCCACCTCACCCCCTCGCGTGCTTTCCTCAGCCTCCGCTCATCACATCATGACCTGCCGTGCCTGTCTTCCTGAATGGCAGCCGCGATGTCTTCATCTTCAACTTGCGCCTCATTTCCTGCAAACTCATACGTCTTCTTGAGCGGCAGGTTTGCAAGCTAGATAAAAAGAAAAGGAAAAAAGGACAAAAGGAAAAATAAAGAAAAAGAAAAAAACGAAGAGAGAAAACGGACAGTAGGAAGCGAACTGAAATGCTGAAACGATATCGAATGAAAATAAATAAATAAATACTACTTTTCAAAGACGGATATTCAAGTGCAAGATGAGCCTTGAAATTTTCATATTACTAAACAAATACTTAAAGAATAAAAAAAACTTTTGATCAATAAGGGCTTCAATTGTAAACACCCATTGAAATCTTGCAAGGCCACAAAAAAAAAAGGCTAAACACAATGAATCGGATTAAAATTGACGAGTCATTGAAAAAGACAGATAAAGAATCACAAAAAAATAAATAAATAATAATAATAAATAAATAAATAAATAAATAAGAAATATTGATCAGATATTCAACTGTAAGAAGCGGAGTGAATATTTTGTGAGGCGGGGTAGGCGGCCGGGAGCTCCATCCAGTGCGGGGCCAGAACCTTACAAGAGAGGCCCGGGAAAATGTTGAGGTCCCGCAGTGAAGTGGCTGGCCTTGGAGTGTCCCTGCGAGAGGCCGAGATAAAAGCTTCCCTTCCACGCTGACTTGCGCTGCTGCTAAACTTTTCTCGGCAGCGTTTTCCAGTAATGCTGCGACACTCTGGCTGAAGGCGTAGGTACGAGTATAATACGATGCGATGCTAGTATGATGCGAGTATTTACGAAGCTTTTATTTGTTTCCATCCCGAATTTTCCTATTAATTATGTGACATTGGTGCTTGATGACATACAGTATAATAGGATACAATGCTTAGTATTATATTAGGAAGCGTTATTTATTTATTTATTTTTTTTCATATTGCGTTGTTTCATGTCAAGAATAATACATGGATTTTCCTATTAATTCTGGGACACTGCGGCTTGATGGTTTACCGTATAATACGATAGAATGTTTAGTATAATATTTCGGAGGCTTTGTGTATTTGTTTTAATGCATTGTTTCATGTAAGAAATACCTAAGACAATAATTAATATCATGTATATTTTCCAGCAGACTTGTAGAATGTTTAACGTTGTAACTGACCAAAAATATAAAGTACAGAAATAACATACAAGGAAAATGTGTTTAGTTATTGTATTTGTACCTATATTCTAGAAATAGTTATTCTCGTGTGAAAATATCCTTGAGAACCAGACTAATGAACTGTGTGGCCTTTAAAAACTTGAGACAACAAAGCGTTCCAAAATAAGGGATGTAGGCAGATCAATGATTTAAGGGTGAAAACTTTCACATGCCATGCAACATATGTTCACGGGAGACGGTAACAGCTGGGGGCGAATCTCCGCCTGCCAAGTAGTGGGTAAGGTTATTACTGTGTGTGTGTGTCTCTCTCTCTCTCTCTCTCTCTCTCTCTCTCTCTCTCTCTCTCTCGAGAGAGAGAGAGAGAGAGAGAGAGAGAGAGAGAGAGAGAGCCCAGACGCGTATACACACATGCAAATACGCGGAATGGAGGAGGAAATTAAGTTATGAAGTTCTGAAAGACTTTAGGGAGTATATGAATAAGTTGAAGAAGGTTTAAACTTGCGAGACTACAGTAGTCGTTACGATTAAGAAATAAGTGTGCGTGGAGCTCCCGAATGTGACAGATACTGGACAGCTAAGTGAGTGGCGGAATCGTCGGGGTTGGAGGGCGGAATATACTGTTTGGTGAGTTACTGATAATGCACGTGGTGAGGTAAAACGTTGTTCTGATTCCAAGTGTGGTGAAATAAAAAAAAATATTTCCAAGTGATGAAATAAAAAAAAATGAAAAATAATTCCAAGTGTGGTGAAATAGTGTTTCATGTCTTAATGTGGTAAAATGGATCGGGATTTGATTCTTGGGGGTGGATGATATGAAACGTTTATCGGTCTCTTATAAGAACACAAGAAGATAATGGAACTTGCAACAGGTCATTAGTCTTACACGTGGTAGTCCCTGTTCGAAACATACTTACTTACTTACACTTATCATCTTTATACATAAATTTGTTTATCTCTTTTCGATCTCATATTTGGTGGTGAAATAAAAGGGATTTGATTCTTGCAATGTAAAGAAAGGTTTTGATACGTATAATGACGTAAAAAGAGGTTTAACATTTGAGAACTACGTAAAAAGGTTAGGAATTATGTTGAGAAAAACAAATTGGTTTCCATGCGTGGTATCATAAAAAAGTACCTTACCTCATATTTGATGAAATAAAAATCACTTGATCAAAAGACTGACCCACATTCAACATTGGAATTAAGAGGAATGGAGGACGAAAAATGTGTTAGAAGGCTTATGCTGAAGGCTTACACAATGAGAGAGAGAGAGAGAGAGAGAGAGAGAGAGAGAGAGAGAGAGAGAGAGAGAGAGAGAGAGAGAGAGAGAGAGAGAGGTGGGTGCAAGTTGTAAGAGGATTGTTTCAAGACTCAGGCAACTTTTTTCATCTTTTTATGTAAAGAAGGATTATATACTGATGATGTTGCTGTTGGGAACTCTGGATGAGAAGAAGAGTGGGAGAGGATACTGGCATTACTGATAGAGAGAATAGGGTTAGCTAAATCGAAGAATGGTTATCTGTGCATCCGATTTAAGTTAATTTTTTTTTATAGTATTTAATGTTTGTGTGTGTTTGGAAGGAATATATTTATTGAAGTATATTTCTTTGAAGTAGGTAAGGAAGATTAGAACAAAGTGGTTGCTGTTTGAAATCAGAAGACCTACATGTGGCAATTTATATGTAACACACACACACACACACACACACACACACACACACACACACACACACACACACACACACGGTGAAGGAGGAAAGCAGTATATAAAGCTCGAAAAGGATGAGAATCGCCACACACACACACACACACACACACAGGTGAGCAGAGGGTTAAAGGATGGACTGGCAGTAAAAGCTTCCGTAGGGATTAAACTAAAAGCCGAATATCGGAGCGAGGAGGCGAAACCGAGGCAGACTGAGGAACAGAGCGAGGCAGACTGAGCGTCGGGGGTGCATGTCGGTCGTCTTGGGACCACTCCAGCCCTCAGTCCAGGTCAGAGCTGCGATGGCACGGGAACTGGAAAGGCAATAGTGGCTCTGCCTTTACCTTTAATATGATGTCCATTGAAGAAAAAATGTGGCAGTACTTCATGAAAAAGGGTAATATCGTGAATGGGTTACGCATGGATTGTATTATGTGGATACAAGTGAATGCAAGTTGATACGAAAGGCGATACGTGAACAGGATATCATAAATTTGTATACATTCATATCCTGGTGTGAGAGGACCGCGTGCTGGCATGTAATGGTAGAGTATGGGTGCTTGACGAGGCTTCATGAGACTCACTCTGTCATTATTTGTCTCCCTTCAACAGGCACGTACCAGTCTCACTTTAAACACTTTATTATATTTATCATTATGAGAGAAAACTATTGTGTGTGGATAGGTAGACAAACAGCCCATTGTTAGACTTAAGCTTTCTGGGCCTCTCAATGGCTTCTACATCTCTTTCTTACTGGGTGAGCAAACAATCTCAACTCTCATTTGAAAGGTCGACCAATGGCGTTACTGGCAAATTCTCTCCGCCAACAGAGAATCAGAATCATAGTTCATGTAAACTCTTAATACTCGTAGGTGTAAAAGTCGAAACTGTTGCGTAAACTGAAAATGCAAAAGTGTGTGTGCTTTGGAATTAAGTCCAAGGAAAGGGAGGGTAGTGAATTGAATGCAATACATACAAGGATACACTGAAGCTTCATGGCAATACTGAGGATGGTGAGCGCCATGCAATGTTAGGAACACTGGCATTGTGTTGCTGGATAGAAGTGTGTAGTGAGTATGACCGGGAAAAGAGGAATGCAATGCAGAAAAGGGAAGCAATCCAGAAAAGGAAAAAGAAGCAGAAAAATAATATGTATATTGATGACTATGACTCTATGGGCATAGAGAGAGAGAGAGAGAGAGAGAGAGAGAGAGAGAGGCTAACTATCCCTATTGGTCCATTCAGGCTTACCAGGAAAGACCTACAGTGAAGAAAACTTTGTTCTGCCCAGCAAATGTGTTTGAAAATCTTATTATTTTTACTGGATTCATAGTTTGTTCCCCTGTTTGTATGATAGTTTGTGAACTTCATGAAAACTCTCCTTTCGATGAATTTGTAAGCGAATATTCTTGTTGAGTTTGTAAAGTTCTGTGAATATGTGAGGCGGGAGGGAGTGTGGAGGTGTTTTTTGTACAGGCTTCTCCTACTCGACTCCTTCACTGCCAGAGCTGGTTCACTTATGTAATTCGGAAAGTAGAAAGGTTTTTGTTTTTAATACTATGTTCTTACTACTACAGTTGCTGGCATATTGTAGAAACTAAGGATATTTTTTTACCTATCTATTTTTTTTTCTTTTTGTACATTGTTTCAGATAACATTTCGTTTTTTTTTTTGCTTTGTTTTGCTTATTTAATGTTTTTGCTTTATTTCACTTACAATTCCATCTTATTTGCTGTTTCGCTTATAATTTCATATTTTTTTTTTCTTTTATCATTTCATCTTTTTGTTTCATTCGTGTTTAATTTCCACTTGTTTCACTTTTCTGTTCTCTTTTCGCTACTTCAGCCATTAAGATACATTTGATTTTCACTTCTTCCACTCTTACCGCTTCCTCTTGTTTCATCATCTCTACTTGATGAATTACCACCATTTCACACGTTTCAGTCTCACCTGTTTCCCTCATATCACCTGTTTCCCTCTCTGACTTGTTTCACTCGACATATTCTGTAAGGTTATTGAATTAATGGTGCAGATAGAACACCATGTATTTGATAAAGATTTTTTAGGTAATACTTTTTAGTCATCGGTACGAAATACGACAGTTTTCCATTAAATTAGTATTTTTTCATGTATAAAGTCTGCTTATTGAAATATTAATTAGTAAGAAGAGCTTCTAGGAGATTACAGCAATGATTTTTTAAACTGTTGGTTAAAAAAAATGACAGGTTTGTATCAGAATCAGCAATGATGAAAGAGGAATGTTGAAATATTAACTTGAAATAAAAGCCTCCAAGAGATTACAATATTTTCTTCATTACAGATACAAAGTGTAAAAGGAAGAGGACAACTTATAAAAATGTTTAACGGTTTATCTTTTCTTTCTCCACGTAAGGCCATAAAAATGCTGAGTAACATAATTAAGATTAATACGACATAGCGCAGCTTATGAAGAGTTCGACTTTTGATTAGTGATGGGATAATCTTACGAGAAGAAAATGCAATAACTATATGAAAAAAATTTAAACGTATATTGACTTTGATAAATATATAGATGTAAAGTTAGATTACAAACACATAATATGAGAAACCTCTTATTATGAAAAGTTAAATGGTAGACAAGTGCTGGAATTGTCTTTATGAGGAAAGTTGATAACAGGGAAGAATAAAGAGGCAAGTAAAAGAAAGGAAATGAAAATTTATGAGGTTAA
Source organism: Scylla paramamosain (assembly GCF_035594125.1). NCBI lineage: Eukaryota > Metazoa > Arthropoda > Malacostraca > Decapoda > Portunidae > Scylla > Scylla paramamosain. The sequence continues at coordinate 499,213 of NW_026973680.1, read as the reverse complement.
GAGTGAAGTTATGAAGTGGACAAGGTGACACAAGGGAACAATCATTTAGTTCAGATCTCTTAGTCAGTAATAATTTTGTTTTTGTTCAGGAAAGTCATCAAGGGTTACTGCAATGAGTTAACGTGGCACGGTGTCATTAGCAGTCAGGGGGTTAACTTTAGTCTGCCCTGGCGAACCTTTACCGCCGTCTGAGTGAGAATGGTAGTGAATTGGCCAAGTCATTAGGGTTATGATAAGGATGTCGCTATCACCACCACCATTACCACTAGTATTATTACCTGCCATATCTTGATTTTGTCTTTTTTTTTTTTTTTGTATATATATGTCCGTATATCTGCTTGTTTCTGTGTATTTCTATTTGCCTGCCTGCCAGTCTGTATGTATGTTTGTCTAACGTTCAAAGAGACAATTTCTCTTTTTGTTCTTTTCTGTCTAAATTGTCCTTTCTTGGCCAAACACGAGCGCACGAATTAGCAGGAACACGAAAGTCACGTACCATTGGTGTTGGAATGAAATGTTTACTGAAGAAAGAAAAGCTCGTGATTTTCCGAACTGTAGCGAAACGAAAGGCTTTTAATTCAGCGCCTCCCAGAGCACGAGGACGCTGATTGCCAGGCCTTGATTCCTGAACTCCCGGCTTGAACAGCTCGTGGTCCTGGTGCTGTCCCGTATTCTTAAATGACATGTTTTCTTTAAGAAGGGAGTATGAATAAATGTTACTTCATTTCCGATCTGTTAATCTTTATGGTCGAAAACTCTTCAAAATCAGAGGTAGTTGTAGCTTCAAGAACCCAGAAGACCTACTCACGGCAGTCCTGTATGAAGCGTAATCCTATCACCCCTATCATTAAACATGACTAATCTTCTCAAGTTCTCAATTGAAGAAGCTCCCTATTAATTTCATACCAAAAACCTGTGCAGCGAGTCATTCCAGTTGTTAAAAAGCAGAAATTTATCTCCCGCATTGTTCCCGGAACAGCGCGAGGCGGGAAAACAACGCTTCGGAAAGTATAAAACGCGAAATTTACGTCTCGCGGCTGCAGGAAAGACACTAACAGTGATTCCAGTACAATCTACGCCTCGTCAGCTTATTACGGTAAAGATTTGACGGGCGCAAAACGGATGCCTTACTGGGGAGTGATTATAATGAATCGGTGTAAAAACTCTTCAAGGATTTTCATCACTGGTTAATTCAATCACTTTTCCATCCACGCAAAGGCTGGAAATAATAGGAATGAAGTTTACGGGCCATAAACGTGCCAGACAGATGAAGATGAGAGAGCGGGGAAGGGAAGGGAAGAGAGGAGGAGGAGAGAGGAGGAGGAGGAGGAGGAGGAGGAGGAGGAGGAGGAGGAGGAGGAGGAGGAGAGGTAATGATTGCGAGGGTTAAGGAGATGACAGGAATGGTTGTGGGAGGAAATGGAATCATGGAAAGGATATAAAGGAAGAAAGGAAGGAAGGAAGGAATGAAGAAAGAAAGGAATAACGATGGAATGAAAGGAAAAGGGGAGGAAGGAAGGAAGGAAGGGAGGAAGGAAGAAAGGAAGCAAGCAAGGAAAGAAGGAGGAAAACGAGGAAGGAAAATGGAAATAGAGGGAAGGTGTCTGTGTGTGTGTGTGTGTGTGTGTGTGTGTGTGTGTGTGTGCGCCCGCGCGTTTGTGTGTGGAGAGAGAATGAAAAGCGAAATCAGACGTGTGTGGGCGACCGTATCAATGCGCGCCCACACACACACACACACACACACACACACACACACACACACACACACACACATACACACACACGCCGATGGCAAGGTGGACAAAGGTGAACAATGATAGTCGATATTTAGTGTGTTGTCTGAAGCGGTACGTGGGAACACACACACACACACACACACACACACATGCAGGCGGGCAGTGATAGGGGTCAGAAAGGCCCGGTGAAGCTTAAATAAATCCTTGGCTTCAGCTGTCAGTGATTTTTCTCCTTTTCGGCGTGGCGGGGCATTTTTCCTACTCTTCTTTTATCCCTTCACTTGTACCTCGAAAAATGGATTAGGAAAGGTAACGTGTTCCTTCTGCCTCTCAACGTCACGGCACCGCTTTCATCTTATTCTAGGTGTTATTGAGGTTTTATTACGTTAAGGGTGATGCTTAGTTTGTTATGATTTTTTTTTCTTTAGTAAAAGGTATTTCTTCTGCCTTTCTGATTTGAGCTTTCCATTTCTCTCTCTCTCTCTCTCTCTCTCTCTCTCTCTCTCTCTCTCTCTCTCTCTCTCTCTCTCTCTCTCTCTCTCTCTCTCTCACAATTATCATAAAAAATTGTAATAGAATATGTCTGGAATTTATTTTTTGTTCGTTGTTAAATTGCTTTTCCATTATCCTCCAGTTCCTTCTTCTTGTACTCGTTTTTTTCTTCTTTATTTATCATGCCTTGACTGCTCTACGTCTCTTGAATTAGTTCAGCTTATCACAAACAGCCTCGTGAGGGCCAAAAGGTTTGCTGCTGTTTGTTCTATCTTTGTGTTCCTCCACCTCTTCTTTCTTCTATTCCTTCTTCTATTCTTCTTCCTAATTTCTCTCCTCCTCCTCCTCTTTTATTTTGTTCTTTCTTAAGTACTCTGTTAGTAATGATAAGTAATTCAAATACTCTTGTTATACATCAATTAGTAATATGTTGGTTCTCTGTATTCCTCCTCCTCCTCCTCCTCCTCCTCCTACTACTACTACTACTACTACTACTACTACTACTACTACTACAGTCATACAGGCAACCTCGTTAGACCAAGTAGGTCTGTTGCTGTCTGTTTTATCTTTGTATATTCCTTTGTTTATTCCTCCTCCTCCTCATCATCATTATCACTATTAAGACATGCAGCAAATATACAAATAGCCCAGTTTCCCTTAAGCCTTTACTCTCCACCCACACAAGATAGGGAAGCCTCAGCCAGCCAGAGGGGAAAAGATCACGCACTGCAGTGGACAACGGAGAGAAAGCGGAGAGAGAGAGAAACACCGCCGCGCCCCGAGACCAGAGCTGTTACTCAATATCCATCGTGACTGTCAAGTTACAAAGGAGTCCAGCCCATGTTTCTTTCGTCCCTGTGAACTCGCGAGCCTCTTTGATTCAAGTAATTTGTCATTTCATTCGTTTCGTCTCTGCTTGCTCTCTGTCTTTCTTGCTTGGTTCAGTTCAGTTTCATTCCAGTTTCCTTCGTCTCTGGCGCCTTCCTTCCCTCGATCACGATGTTCATACGTCACAAACCTCGCCTCGTATTTTTTTCTCGTCCTACTGTGCTAATTATGGCCGCCACTTTTCCACTTTTGCCATCACAGAAGTGTCGCACATTGCCGTGTATGCATGTAATGGGAGTATTTTTCTTATCACTGTCTCTTTGTGGCCTCGTTACTTTCATTATATTCATACTTTTTGTTATTTTGTTTTCGCTGGTCTTAGTTTGAAATTTACATCGCATTATCATCATCAAACTAGTGCAATCGCCTGAGTATAACCACATTTATCGTCACCCTTTTAAAAGAGGACAGATAAAAACTAAATGAACAATGAAAGTCAAAATAGATGCGTCAGTCAGTTCTCTCTCTCCACTATTTTCAAGACCACCCCTCCCAGCCATCTCTTATCCATCCTGTCAGTGTACATTAGGCATTTTCCTCGCTGTCCAACGCTGAGTGAGATTCAGGAATACCAGCTGATCGCTAGGCCTTGCAGTGCACTCACAGCAGCAACACACCATTCGCTCTGTAGTAATTCAGTGACGGCCATCCACCCATGACTGCGATGGGAGTGCATTGTCGAGCCTTTGTGTGCGTTAGTGCGACAATCCCTGGTGACGACACACCCACGTGCTTATTGAATTGCTTTGAAGTATACAGTAATGCTTTTCAAAACTTTATTCCCCGCCACCCTCGCCCTCACTCAGTCCTGTTATCGAGTGTCAGTTTTACTCTCTAGTAGATGATTAACCCAATGCGTCAGAATGGTGCGGGAATGAGTTTGTGATTTAGCTGTGTGATTAATCTCGTAATACATAATGCGTGCACCAGTGAATAGAAAATGTAGTGAGGGGAGCGCCTCGTCTTGTCATTAAGGGAGGGCAGTAGTTCACGCCTCGATGCAGGGAGCCTTAGGGAGGAGCGAGTATTTAGTGTTAGTGTTTTTATCACAACGACGTCCTCGGTGGAAAGTGTTGGGTAATACTTGTGTGGTAATACCTGTGTGCGGTAAGAGGATGAGGAAGGAAGTGAAGGAGGAGGTTCATGGGGGAGAGGATAAGTGGTGAGAGAAAATGAGAAGGAAATGAGAATGTATCGAAACATTTTTAAAGGTGGTGTGGGAATAATGATACGTTTCTGAGGTCAGGGAAAATATTGAAACGTTTCACAGGTGGCAGTGAGGAAATATTGAAACTCTTCAGTCTTTGAGGAAAGTTTTGAAACGTTTCGAAGGTGGCGCGGGAAATACATACTAAATGAAAGGTTTTAGAGGTGAGGGGAAAATACTGAAACGTTTTAGAGGCGGTGGGGGGAAAATAATGAAATTTTAGTGGTGGAAAGAAAGTATTAGGACAGTCTAGACGTGTTGGGGCAGGCATCTATTTGACTTTATACCGTTGAGTAAAAAAATCCAAGTTAACAGCCTCCTCGCTATAAAAATTGATCTTCCTGTCTCTCTCTTCCTCCTCGTGACTGTTCCTTAAACCTTCCCCAGTTTTTCATCTTTTGTATGTATGTTACGTAATGAACATCCTTGGAAAAATCTACCCTGAATGAACGGCATCTAGAACTTTACCTTTTATCACGTCGCTCTTCTTCCTCCTGGCTACCGTTCTTGTGTTATTCGACTTGGTGAATCCCTAAACATTTTAAAGTTTTTCAGACCCTCAGACCATCATTAGTCTGTCCGCGGGTCACCGCTGCTCGTCCGTTCCCGCTCGTTGATGGTAGGAGTAATCTCATGTCCTCGACCTTTCCCTGCATTACGTTTTAACCACTGCCCTTCTGATTACTGACTAAAGTGCTCTCCATGTGCCTGTGTTTGACGTCATGTTCCCCGCTCCTTTCCTTGCCGTGCGTGATATACTTGTGCTTCTGTGACTGACTCACCAAACCAAACACGAGGCATCGGCCACAAGTTACCAAGCACTCGTGACTTGAACTATTGGTTCATATTAACCCGCCCCTAAAACTTCCACTGTTCAGAGTGAAGAGGATTAGTACTGGATGTCTGCCCGCGACCGCCTCCATCTTCCTGAGGTTTCTGCCTGCCGTAGTGACGTACACTCGTGAGAGAATCTGACATCATATTTATCGGAGTTTATATTCGCTTGAACGTGTTCATAAACGATTGAGGGTTCCACAAGGACAATTTTCTCATGGCTGTTTACCCCACTGACGATGCAGAAACTTACTGTTAAGCTATTAGAATCATGAAGACACCTTTGAAAACCACAGTAACTTCCACTACAGTAGGTTGTTGGAGTAAGACGCGGAAACTTCTACAAATGCGGGCCCTGATGCCTGGAGCTTCTCTTAATCTGTACTGTTTAAAACTCTAACGCTTCAGCAAAAGTGGGAGAAGCATTTAGGTAATTGTGGACTAGAAAAGGTTAATAATAGGAGCACTGGAGGGGACCAGACATGACCATGTCACCTGCTGAACTAATTAAACGACAAGCTAAATAAATTGAACTTCATATTTGACTTTTTTTTTTCTGTTGCACGTGTGTGTGTTTGTGTATGTGTGTGAGCATTTGTTTAAGGAAGAAGGTATCGGCAGTTTAGCGGGCCATTTTTCTTTTTTTTCTACCTCTGGCCAGCATCCTTTAAAAAATCACAAACAAAAGTAAACCAATAAGTTGACTCTTACTCTCTACTCCACTTAATTTATTTAACTTCCTTTTACCTAAACAATTTGAGGAGAGAAATATCAAGATATCACAAATAAATTAGTCCACAACTGGGATATTTATTTTCTACGTGGTTCTTTGGCAGAGACAGTTAAGTGGTATGTATTTATTACCCTCCGTAGTCCTCGACCAGCCTCCACCTAAAACAAAAAGGTAGCATAAGGAAGGAGAGTCGGAAACGACTCTCCTTTGTTCTGCTTGTTAAATAGTTCGTGACGGCGATGGCACCTTGAAACATCGTGGGCGTGTTGTCAAAGACGGAGATTTAAATACAAATACAAGAGATTGACATTTCGTGGTGTGATCCTCAAAGCGATGCTCCTTTGTGTGCGTGTGTGTGTGTGTGTGTGTGTGTGTGTGTGTGTGTGTGTGTGTGTGTGTGTGTGTGTGTGTGTCTGTCAGTGTGTCTTTGATTTGACCTTTATTTGCAAAACAGTTTGTTAATTTAAGTAGGTGTCTGTCTGTGTCCGTTTACCTGTCTATCTGTCCGTCTGTGTATCTCTCTCTCTCTCTCTCTCTCTCTCTCTCTCTCTCTCTCTCTCTCTCTCTCTCTCTCTCTCTCTCTCTCTCTCTCTCTCTCTCTCTCTCTCTCTCTCTCCACTGGTGTACTCTTGGTCTTGTTAGGACGCCTTAACTTTGTCATTCCGTAACGTCTTGGCGAAACTTTCCTTTTGTCCTGATTTGTGAAAAGTTTCTGAAAGCTTGGTTCAAATATTGGATTCCACATGATGACCTACAGACGGTGTCTTCTTCTGGTGCTGTGTTTCCTCTCATCTCTGTGCGTAGCTGGGAAGGTAACGTGTTATTTCATTATATTCTCTCTAAATAGTTTTCCTCTCCATTTTTTTGTTCCATTCGTGTCACATTCCGCTGATAATTGACATCGCTCGTTGGGTGCTGAGTTATGTTTCGTTATTTGCACTGTGAAAAAATAAGAAATGGACAGAATTCTCTCTCTCTCTCTCTCTCTCTCTCTCTCTCTCTCTCTCTCTCTCTCTCTCTCTCTCTCTCTCTCTCTCTCTCTGTCACACAGATATTTTCATTTTAATGGCCGCTACCAGCTTTGCCATCGTCCCTTACTCACTTCCAGCTTCTTTCACCTCTTCAACTTAACTTCAAAACTTACATAACGTCCAAGGAATTCCGCGTTTTCTTAACCTTATCACTCAACATCTCTGTCCTTTTCATAAAACCAAACTTTGACATTCGTCTCCCAAGTGTTCCTTTCCGATCACACCACAGTTTTGTTTTCTGTCATCTTACATCTCCATTGGAGATACAATTTTATTATTGTTTTATTTATTATTGTTTTGTTGGTTTAAGTATCCTGTTCTTTTATTTCTCTTATGTTTTATTCTATTGCATAAGTTGGTGTATCCTATCCTTTTAGTTTCATCTTTTTAATTTGACTTATAGGCTGCAGTATCTTATCCTCAGATGTTTATAGATGTTTTTACGGTTCTAGTGCCAGATTAACAAGATTTCTAGAGTGACCAAGTGTTTCTAACCTTTGTGTCTTCAGTTTTACCTTTGCTCAAAGAAATTGTCATGGATTATTCAATGTATATCATCAGGTCATTAGCTGTCAAAGGGCTGATACGCCAAATTACAAGGCTTGCCACCGCGATCTCTTCTGCTATTCGGCATCAAACTAAAAATATCGTATTGTTCTTTTGTTCTAAAGTTAACAAGTATCATGTGGACATTGGAAGTCAAATGTTTGATAATCCAAAGTACAGGCTTGTTACCGCGACTTCTTCTGCTGTTTGGTATCAATCTAAAAATATCGCTTTGTTCTTCTGTTGCTGCACCAGAATTATGCCGCTGTTTGCAAGGTTACTTTCCCTATGTCACTGACTGCTTGCCTCCCTCCTTGCCTTACTACTTGCTTGCCTCACTATTTCCTTCCTAGGTAAAAGAATATCTTCATCTTAATACTGTAGTTTGGGACATTCCATCTGAGAACGTTAGAGTGGCAAGGTTCCTGAGATAAAGGTTGAAGGTTCCATTGTCTCTCACAGTGACAGCCTTACCCTGCTTCACTCTTCCACCTGACACCTCTTATCAAACATGCACCGCGGCGCCCCAGATTCCTTCAACTGTTCCATTGCATTTCGCCTCTCCCTGCCACTGCCATCGTACTCACATCACTGCACTTCATCACGGCAGCCTGTGCGCCCCCGCTGTTCAGTGTGCGTCGAAATGGGAAGCAGGAGTGTTGTAGAGCTCCCTTCACTAACACGAAGCTGTTTTCCTGTGCTTCTGGTTTTGCTGTGAATGCTAAGGTCTTTTTTTTGTTGTTGTTATTGTTTTTCCGTTCAATCTTCTTGTTTCCATCAACTGAGTAAGCTGTGTGAGAGTTTAGATAATGTTCAGATGCGCTCTCTCTCTCTCTCTCTCTCTCTCTCTCTCTCTCTCTCTCTCTCTCTCTCTCTCTCTCTCTCTCTCTCTCTCTCTCTCTCTCTCTCTCTCTCTCTCTCTCTTTAATTATACAAATTTACATCATATGTGTTTACAGAGTTGCTGTACATATACTTTACATATTTAATACAACAATTTACGCTAAAGAAGTCACTGTTAATGCCTTCTATCTGAAAGCCTCTCTCTGTCCTCCGTCCTCTCTCTCTCTCTCTCTCTCTCTCTCTCTCTCTCTCTCTCTCTCTCTCTCTCTCTCTCTCTCTCTCTCTCTCTCTTGGGCTGTCTTTCCGATGGCTGTGCAGTGCAGTCTTCCTTGCTTCATGTCACAGACGAACTCTCACTTTTAATTGAGGAACTTTCTCCTTGTTTCTCGTAAGTTTCATTTTGTATTATGAATTTTTATCAATTTGATCTTTATTATAAGTATTATTTAAATTTCTCCCTTATCCAGTTTTTATGTTTAGCTTCCAAAATTTAATTGTGCCACTCGGTTTATGTAAGTACGTAAGCAAATAAGAAAGTAATGAGCAATGAGACTCAACGAATGTGGTGCGCGTGTCAGCAGCCGAGAGTTTCCTGGTACGAATAACCGACAGCACTAGAGGGAGCACTTTGGGTCTGTGTCCTTTCACGTTGCGCTGCACGAGTAAGCCTTGTTCACTGGGCGGAGAAGAGGTGCAGGAACTTAAGGATAGGTGGGGGGAACGTAAGGAGCTGTGACCTTGTAGCCCAGCAATGTCACAAAGGCGTCCTAAACCAGAGTGCCACGTGTAGGAGTGCATGAGTATAGCCTGCCTGACCACTGACGGAGGGTTTTGTTCTTTAGCTGAATGATATAGGTAGATGAAGATTAGCTATTGATTGTGCTGCATATAAGGGTTACTTATTAAGAAGCACAAAAATGTGGCGTGTTGCAATACGTTTATAATCGAATGTACTAATTTAAGCGTCTGTGTTTTGTTTCCGTGTGATTTCCCTATAGCGGCGGTAGGCATTTCCGTTGCGATTCTTCTTGTTTCGGAGGCTGAAATGGTCGCCCTCTTCTGTATGAAGGCTTAAATTCTCTGTCCCCCTCTGTGGTGGCGCTGGCAGGATTGGATTGACGCTCTTGTCAAGAGGAAGGTTTCAAGACAGTTCTCAAATATTGGTTAATCCTTTTCAGACTTTAATATTTGTGGACTGACACCTTCAGTGGGCCCTTTTTTTTTTCCCTAGACCAGAGCCCTTCTAACATAAAAAAAAAATATCATAGTCATATCTGATTTATGGTATATACTTTTAACTGAGCAATACAATTTATGATACCGTTCGCTTCCTCTTTAAGGGCGCTGAGTTAATACCTTCCTCCGCACGTGACGCTCTTGGCCTGACCTTCACATGTCGGCTCTCGTTGTATTAACTTCCATAGAAATGAATATTCTGTATTATTCGTTTCACATCTTTGTTTTGGCCGGGCTGTCTGATTAGCTAGCTATCTGATTCACTAAATAGCTTATTAACTCATTGATTAGTAGACTAAGCAATGTGCTGCTTGGTTGGCTGACTGGCTGATTGACTCACCGGCTGACTAGCTGTCATATGACGTGTATCCTACTTTGTTCTTACTCTTCTTTAGGGCTGATAAGACTCAATACATTGAGAAGATACGTAGAGGCAAGTCCCTCAGCTGCTACCTTCGCCTTTACCGAGTCCTAAGATAACTTAAGGGGGGATGATGCGAGGCGAGGCGAGCAGCGCACCTCATGTCGCTCGCTTTTTTGAGCAAGTCAACTGTCTTCGTCTTCAGAGGGAGCGCTTTCCGCCGGGCCTTTACGAGTTATTTAAGTGGAAACTCAATTTATTTCCGTCATCTCCAATGAAGTGAGGCTTTTCTGAAACGCTTCCAACATTTTGCGCTCGGTTTCCTTGGGAGCTTATACTATACTGCGCAACACAAGGGAACGCAAAGGAAGAGCAAATGGCAGCATGCTAGTTGTTGGCCCCTGCGAGGCTGATTGTGATGAGCTGCACTGTGGGAACTAAAGAAAGCAGGATGGTGAAATGGAGGATGGAAGACGCTCTCGTGTGTTGCTTCTCCTTGTCACACACACACACACACACACACACACACACACACACACACACACACACGGTGGTGCTTTTCTTTGCTTTGGTCGAGGTTCTTAGTTCGTTTGCGAATTTCCTGGCGAAAAGTTTCAAGAACACTGTCTTTTATTTGCTAGCCTGCAGTGAAGTCTTCGCGTCCAACTTGTCGCTGGGATAAAGCTCAACATGCCCAGCCTTACTGCTCGCGTCTAACAAAAAGCCTTGTGTATTCTGTGTAACGTCCACTTAATCTTTTAATGGCACAAACAACTACCCATACTGAAGTGTAAGAAATATCCAATCTCTTTCACTAGACTATCTGTAGCCCCCGAGTTTGTCTTCCAGCTGTCCACTTCTGTATCAATTTTATTCATTTTCTTTTCTGTTTCTTTATCACTAAATCACGTATTTTCGCCTGCAGCACAGATTACAACAGTATCCCCTGGTATATGCTCCCGTGATGCCGTGGCGCACGAGACTGTTCCAAAACGCTGGCCGTCTCTTACTTTTTACGTAGCAGCAACGGGTTAAACAGCTCATTGTTTGCTATTTTATCAGCTGAGGACTAAAAAGCCAGCGTTCAACTTCAATAACAGTGTTGTGTAAAGTGGACTTGAGCCTCCAAGATGTATAGCTCTCCTAGGTAAAAGAAAGCGCTGCCCTTACCATTAAGAAACTGCCGTGAGCCAAGGATCGAACTTGCAACCTTTCCGCAGCGAGTAGAACACCGCACCTCAGAGCAACCCAGCCCAGTAACAGTTATTTGACAGTCTTTCCCTCAGTAACAGTCATTTCACATGGCGACATTGAGCCACCTCCCTGTCATCGGTCAGTCTGTCCAGATTCACAGACCCAACCCTTCCTCCGTCTCAGTGTGCTCTTGACAGGCCATGCATGAACGTGATTCTTTACCTCTCGCTCTTTTCCCGCTCGTTCCTCCCAGCAAACACTGCTCCGTCACTCCCTGCGAACTGAAGGCAAGTTTCTAACTATACCGTTTCGAAGTTGTATAGGATTTACGATACTACTACTACTACTACTACTACTACTACTACTAACTGCTACTACTACTTCTACTACTACGACTACTACTACTGCATCTTCCGCTACTACTACTACTACTACTACTACTACTACTACTACTACTACTAATTCTTTACAAATACACTAATTATATCTGGCTACAAGTTTACCTAAAAACCTTTACAAGATTTGTTTTCCGTGAGTTACTGAGATCGTGTAACTGGAAACCGACTCCGGCCTTCCGTAATTACCCGCGTACCCGATTTTTATACCATACGTATCTGATCTTGGCCACTTTCAACATGAATAACAAGACATATTAATCTTCCCTCCTTCACTTAATTTTTTTTTTTCATAACTACCTCTACCGTCATGGTTTTTGATACCATACATACCTAAGCGTGTGTAATAAAACTGGAGCTCCCTGCCTGCTTCTGTCTTTCCTCTCACCTTTGCCTTGAACTGTTTCAAAAGGGAGATTTCAAAGCACTTATCAAACTTTGGATGATGTTTTCTTAACTGTACTCTGCAGGGACTAGCATCTTCAGTGAGCATTTTTTTCTTTACTGCCCTCAGCCAGAAACTTTCTACATACACAAAAACAAATAAATAAAATAAATGAATAAAAAAATTAAATAAATAAATAAATAAATAAATAAAATATAATAAAAAATAATAAATAAATAAAGTATGGAATTTACCTTTCTTGCTTCACTACAACTTAATATTTCAGTAACTATCCACATACTCTTACAATTTTAGGTACCGTACGACCTCTTGTTACTTGAACGTGGGTAATAAAACATATATTTACCTTTCCTACTTCACTATAATTTAGTATTTCCATAACTACTCGTAAGCTCTTATGATTTTTGATACCATACGTCTTGTGGCTAACCTCACCCACTTAAACACGAGTAACAAGACTTATATTCATCTTACTTCCCTGCTTCACTAGAATCAATACACTTTAGGGGCACTAGGAAGAGCAGAACCAGAATTAAGATACATTTTCTTTCAGACTTTCTTGTTTTCGTATCTGCCTTTTTTTTTTTTTTGATTTATCTTATGTCAAGATTACTATTTTTTTTTTTTTTTATCGTCATATTTGCTTTATTTTTTTCCTTTGTAATGAAAGACCATATGTTCCTCCTGTTTTTATACCAAAGCCTTGCCGCTACCAACTAATATAGAAAAATTAAGTAATTTCTTATTTTTATACGAAGGTCTTCACGTGGCTCACTTCTATATGTAAAGTAAGAAACTTTTCCTATTTTTTTATACTAAAGGCTTCAAGTGGCGCGGTACTTATATACAAAACAAAATGATACCTTTATTTTTACTCTTAAGTCTTTCACGTGGCACACTTCTGTAATATAAAAGTAAGTAATTTCTCTATTTTTTATGCCTGGACCTTGACGTGGCGCGGTACTTACATGTAAGGGTAAATACAGGCACGCTCTTGTCCATCCTTCTCCCTCTCGGTGCGGGGACTGAACGGCCGTGTCTTGGCCGCTGAATAAACATGTAGTAGTGGAAAGAACTGCGCCCTGCCTCTCAACGCCAGGGCCTCGCTGCTGCTGCCGGGGAAAAAATGACACCCTTAAGTCAACAGGACACTCTCCATCCCTGTCACGGTGCCCCTCGCTCGCCCATTTTATTCCCGCCTCACCCCTGCCTTCCTTCTTTCCACAGCCTCCTGTCTGTCTCCCTCCCTCCGCTTCCCTCTCTCTGCCACACTGCTGTCGCCCCACGCTTGGTTTACTACTGTGCGTTGTATTTTACTGTTATTGTGTGTTACTGTGACTCCAGGGAAGGCTCTGCATCAAGTACTTCGTGTTGTTTGTGTTAAGATGCGTCGCGAACACACACACACACACACACACACACACACACACACACACACACACACATACGCGCACACACACACACACACACACACACACACACACACACACACATTCTGAAAGAGAGAGAGAGAGAGAGAGAGAGAGGGGGAGAGAGAGAGAGAGAGAGAGAGAGAGAGAGAGAGAGAGAGAGAGAGAGAGAGAGAGAGAGAGAGAGAGAGAGAAAAGGCTGACCATCTAAAAAGAAAGAGACACTTTAAATGTAGATGCTTATTCTTTTTTCCACTCGTGCCTCGCGTTCTCTCTCCCTTCCCTCTCCTTGCCTATTTTTTTTCTCCCTTTATTTCCTTTCTCTCTCCCTTCCTCCCTCCCTCCCTCCCTCCCTCCTTTACTTGCCCTTCGACCACTTTTGTCTTACTCCATTTAAACTCTCTCTCTCTCTCTCTCTCTCTCTCCTACATTCCTCTTTTTTTCTTCCAGTCTCTTAAGTTTTATCACACCTCTCATCATTGGTGTCCTTGCATTCCAGATCTCATTAACATCTGCCTCGTGTCGTCGCCTCTCTTGTTAATATGCATCAGATTTCTGGTTTTATCGCTGAATTTTTTTATATAATTTATCTTTATAACTCTTATGTCGTTTGTGCGTGACCGGTGTACAGTGAGCGTTAGAAGTTGCGTCATTGTGTGAAGTATTTTTTTTTCCTCCATTTTCTTTATTTTATTTTATTTTATTTTATATTTTTTTATGTTCTGGGCAAGAGGTCACATTAAAACGACAGAAGAATTATGAAGATAAATGACAGTAAAAAATTCAACGAATACAAATATTGGAAAGATATGACCCGAAACAATCTATTGACTTAACGTGGTGAGGAAAAACATTAAAAGAGATCACACAGTTAACGAAATAATCTCCATGAAACCATCTATTACACGAAACCACCTATTAACTTAATGTGGCGAAGAAAGACACGGAACTCTCCATGAACCGAAACCACCACCTATTAACTTTGCGTGCCGGAGAAGGAAATTGCAGGAGATGATACAGTTAACACAAAAATTCTCCACGAAACTACCTATTAAAAAGACTACAGCATACATTGGGAAGGGGGACAATAGAGCAAACAAGTGTGGACGGCAAAACATTACCACATGAGGGAATAACAAAGGAACATCGAGGAACAACACAATACCGAGGACTTGTGACCGAAGTGGCGAAAAGAATCGACACTACAAGAAGATGGACTGTGAGCAAAGAACGCCAGTATAAATAACATAAAGCAAGGGGCAGTTCAGGCAATGGTGCAGGTAGTCGAAGAACAAAGGAAGATGAAGAAACGAAGGAGGATCACGCAGGAAAATTGAGGTGAAGAATATCAAAAACTATACATATTTGTGGAGAGACAGTGTGATGGTGGGAGGGGGAGGGAGATGGGCAGGGAGGAAACGTATTGGTCCTTGGAAATAGTGGACGAGGCACCGACAGCGGAAGGAAGACCGAGGCAATGGCGAGGAAGTGGGGCAAGAGGAAGACAAACACAGATATTAACGTAGGAAAAGGAATATCGTAAGAAAGTGATGACAGGAAAATGGCTCAGGGAAAGAACGAAAAATATATAGATTTGAGTGAAAGAAATGTAGTTATTAGTATGTGGTTAAAAATGGATAAAAAAGCTATGACTAGAAAAAAAATAAAGGAAACCGCGAAATATTTATGTAAGAAAGTGGAGAAGAGGAAGAAGGGAAAATAAAGAAAAGACGTCACTAAGAGAAATAAAAATATGAAGTGATTACAAGAAAGTGAGCTCGAGAGAGAAAAGAAAAAAGAAAGAAGTGAAGGAAACAGCAAATAAAAAGTGATGGAGGAAAGTGGAGAAGAAGAAAATACAGACGTAACTGAAGGAAACAAATATTATATGAAAAAAATAAATGTTACAGAAAAGAGAACCAAAAAAGAAAAGAAAAATATCCATAGAAAAAAGTGAAGGAAACAATACAGAGAAATTGTTAAAAGAAAGTGAGTCAGGAAAGAAAAAAAAATCTAAAAAGAGAGAAAAAGATAGTTAAGAACTTGACTAGGTAAAGGATCAGAAGAAAAGATATGAGAAGAAAGTTACACTCATTACACTCATTACACTCAAGTGATGCCAAAAAAACTGCACACAAGAGAAAGAGGAACAAATAAATAATGAGGAACGGGAAACCCAAAGGAAAAGAAAAACGTGACACACGGAGGAAAGAAGAACGTTTATCATGACACGTGGAAGGAAGAATTATTTTATGATTCGCCCAAAAAAATAATTTAATGACAGAAGAAGGAAAACTTTGACCAAGGAAAACAAAAAGAAGATCTGATCATAATGCACTGAAGAAAGAATAATATTATCGTGATGCACAGAGGAAAGAAGAATATTTATCATGACACTTAGAAGAAAATTATTTTATGATTCGGCGAAGACAGAATTCAATGACAGAAGAAAGAAAATTTTGATCAGAGAAAGCAGAAGAAAAAAAAATAATAATCTTGATGTACAGAGAAGAGAATGTTATCATCGTGATGCACAGAGGAATGAATTTTATCTTGGCACATAGAGAAGGGTAAAAAATTGGATTTAATTAAAGAAAAAGGCTTTCAATGAGAGTATATGAAAGTCACTACATCGTACATAGAAACGCTTTATGCTCATCAGGACTGTTTTAAAAGGCCACAGGTAATTACTCGGGTTCTCATTATTTTTTTTTTCAAATGTTGAAATTGAATCCTTGTTATTACTAAAATTATAAAAGTGTACAATGAAAAATCCCAGTAACTAATAGTGAAAAACTCTTGAAAACCGCATTAACTTCCATTAGAAACCGTTAAACTATCATTGGAATAAAGAAAACATCCTTGAAAACCAAACAACTTCTATCAATGACTGTTAAACTATCCTTAGAATCACGCAAGCATCCATGAAAACCCCAGTAACTTTCAATAGTGCCTCTCAAACAGTAGTAAGAGAAAATACACCACACTCTCGAGAACCATGACAATCCCTATAACTTCCACTTTCCTGTTAAAAAGTAGACGAGGTAACGAGATAAGTCAGTAAAGTCCGTACAGAAAAAGATAGCGAATTCGAAACGGTACGAGAATATAAGGATCCATAGAGAGGAACACGAGTGATGTAAACGGAGAGGATAAGAAGAAAAAAGTCACTTAGGAGTGAGATTGTACGTTGCTATGAGTGGCTGAAAGAGGAGCAGGAGGAGCGACCAAGAAAAGGCTGGAAGGAAGCTGTAAAAACTGCTTGCAATGAAGGGTCTTGTGAGGAAGGAAAGGAAGAGGCCCTTGAGAGGACAACACGAAGGTTATTACATGGCGTGATGACAAAATGAACTAGAGGCAGAAGGCTGGGACCAGGGAACAAGAAGGAAGAAAAGATGTAGGAGGAGGAAAGGAGATGAAAGGAGGAAAAATAGAAAAGAGGAGGGAAAATTAAAATAAGAAAAGAAAAGAAAGAAACTGAGAAGAAAATGGAAGATGAGAAGAGAATAAAGGAAAAATGAAAGGTAAAGAAGGGAGAGTAGCAAAAAATAGAGGTGAAAGGAAGAAAAGAAAAGAAAATAGAGAGGAGGACAGATGATGAAACGGAAAAAAAAAGAAAAATAGAGGAGAGACGATGAAAAGAGGAAAAAATAAAAGAAAGAAGGAAGAAGTGAAGGCAAAGGAGACGAAGGGTAGTGAGAAAGAAAAAAAAAATGGAAGACAATGGAAAACGAAGAAAATTAAGACAAAATAAGGTGAAGAAAAATTCGAGGTTACAGACACTTTACTCATTCGTGTTTCTGTTTATTTCTGTTTCTCTTTGCTGTTATTGGAGTCTAATGTCGTTGTCAGTATTGTTGCTGATGCTTATGCTGCTGTCTGCTCGATTCCTCGTCGGCACTTCCTCTCCCTAACACCTCCAAGTGACGGGCAGTCAGATAGGTGTGCGAGAACAAAGTTAGTTGGTGATGCTTAACTTCACGAATATTGATAGGCAGAGACAGACTGGTAGGTAGATAGATATATAGGTAGAGAAACAGATCGATAGACAGAGAGACGGACAGATAGTTAGACAGATAGACAGATAGATAGATAATGAGCCGCTAATTGTATCTCTCATAAAGAAAAGGATTACCAAAGAAGTGTTCATTTATGTGTGAAGGTATAGATAGGTAGATAGATAAATAAATTGATAGATAGAAAGACAGTGATATATTGACATAAAAGATCGATAAAATGCAGAAAGAACCTTAGACTTATGTAGAAAAATAAAACTATAAATCATTGACAGATAGATATGGAAATTAGAAAAAAAAAAACTACTAGTTGTATAAATGGAAACGTGAATATGCAAACAGACAAACAAATAACTATACAAATGAATGAATAAATATATAAAATCACAGAAATACAGGTTATAGAATAAAGTAATACACTCTAGGACAATGACACCTAAGGAAAGTTGTCATATGTGATACAACGATGCTAGAGATTGTACTATTATGAAAGCGGTTGCATAAAAAAAATATGATTTATGGGAAAAGCAGTTTATCAGGAAGGGTTAAGCGAGGCAAGAGTCCAGGCAGGCGAAGATGGAATATATTACTGAACGCTTTGAAAACTCGGCGAAGGAAGTTGATAACATACATTCAAAACTCTTTATTTATCCCCCGCATGCCGCAGAAGAGGCTGCCAGGAAGGAGCATGGTGGTGCAGTGCAGTGGTGCATAATGGAGGCAAAAATGAACTAAGTAACTGTGCCATTAGTGTATTATTAAATATATATATACAAGCTCATTTTTACCAAGGACCTCACTAATGCCTGAAGCCAATTCCTGGGCAGGCAGTAATAAGGACAGGCGGGAGTGCTGGAGTGTTGAGGTGTGCGCCAAACAACACACGATCTAACCAATAAGAGATACAAAATAAATAAGGCATTTCCTGGAGAGGTAGTAATGAGGACACGCATGATACAGGAGAGTGTTGGAGCATTGAACTTTGCGCCAATCAACACAAGATGAGACCAATGAGAAATACAAAAAATAAAAACTTAAATATTGTGTTGTTTTTACTAAGGACCTTACTAATGCGTGGAGCCAATTCGGGGGAGGTGATAATGAAGACAGGCGTGAGTGTTGGAGTGTTGAACAGAATGCTATCAAACCAGTAAGCGATGCAAAATTAATACGCCCAAACACTGCATTGTTTTCTATTGTGTTCTGTTCCATTGCATATTTCTGGACATGAAACGGGATGTAATTTCACCCAACTATTTGCAGAATTTTGTAAAGGTATTTTGGAAAAGGTTGCAAGATAAATGTTTTACTGTGTGGTGTTGACTTCATCACCACATCACATCATCAGTACTAACACTACATCACCAAGACTAACACCACCATCACATCACCAGGACTACCAACACCACATCACCAGGACTAACATCACCACCACTACATCACTAGCATTAACACAACCACATCACCTGAAATACACATCAGCCAGTATCTCTCTCTCTCTCTCTCTCTCTCTCTCTCTCTCTCTCTCTCTCTCTCTCTCTCTCTCTCTCTCTCTCTCTCTCTCTCTCTCTCTCAGAAAACAGAAAAGAAACGTGATTTTTCCTTCTGCCTTCTATGTCAGTCCAGGCTTTGTTGTTCCTTGTGTAAAAGACGTGTGAATATTTTGAGCGTATTGTAAATAGTTGCTTAATGTGGCGTCTTTGTGTGCTATGGGTACATGTGTGTGTGTGTGTGTGTGTGTGTGTGTGTGTGTAATAATAATAATAATAATAAACGGTTTATTATTTAGGCAGTTGACAAACTGAAAATGTACATAGGGGATGGGGAAAAACTTAACATTAATCCTAACGGTAAGACTAATCTAGGAGGGAAATACTATTGATTGATGGCTCGCACCATGGTGGGAATCGCACTGAGTCTGTACCGGTCCGTGCGCGGCGCCTTCAGGGGTGTTATTTTGTTGTGGTGTCTGGTGGCACGGACAGGGCGAGGCGCGTCGGGCGGCAGCATGTCTCTTGAGACGCGGATGATGCAGTAGTCCCTTCCCAAACTTCTCCAGAGCCTCTCGGTGCCTGGTGGATATTCTGGACAGACTCAGGGTGGTCAGGGCTTCTTCATAGGTGGTGTATGCAGGGCCAAGGATGACCCTGCACGCCCTTTTCTGCACACTCTCTAGCTGTAGCTGTTGAGTGTGTGTGAGGGAGGAGGACCACGCTGGGGAGGCGTACATGAGTTTGGGGAGGATGAAGGTGAGGTACACCCCCCTTAACTCATCTGTCGGCGTCCCCAGCGACCTGAGTCTGCGCAGCATGTACAGCCTGTAGGTAGCTGATCTCACGGTGCTGGCGACATGCTGCTTCCAGGTCAGCTGGTCGTCCACCGTGACTCCGAGAAGCTTGGCACATTGGACCACCTGGAGGGGGTGAGGGCCCACTGTGAGCCGGGGAGGGGGCACTGGTACAGAGGAGGTACAGAAATGCATCACCACAGTTTTGCTGTGGTTGATGGTCATCCTGCTCTCCTCTGTCCACGTCTGCAGTCGCTCCAGAATTGCTTGCAGTGGCGAGTAGTCCGGGTTCTTGTTGGAAACTGGGACGCCCACGGTGCAGTCGTCCACATACTTCCAGCGATGGGGGGTGTCGGTGAGGGCGTCGTGTGTGTGTGTGTGTGTGTGTGTGTGTCTGTTGCGTCTCCTGTGAGGACCGACACATTCTGTCTCCCTTGGGCGACTGAACACTCCAATCCTCTTATTCGCTCATACATTTTTAACAATATTTTCTCTAATATTTTCCACGAGCGGCGCCGTATTACCGTATTGCTGCGGCGCGTGGAGTCTGCCTATCAATCATGCAAGACCATGGAGACCCACGCCTCACAAACACGCCCTGAGGAATACTGCCATGGAGATACGTGAGAAAACAGGAAAGGAATAGATATCAGCTGTGTACTTGTCTGTAAAGAGGATAATTGTTAAACTATTGTTATTTCTGCTGCTACTATTGCTTCTACTACAATAACAACGTTACTACTACTACTACTACTATTATCAACAACACTACAGCCACTACAGTTACCACCGCCACCACTAAACGCTAGCTATACATGTATAAGACCAGACAGAGGCGGTGGGCTGCCGTGCGTGGACCCGATGCTTCTCCACAACCACCCACTCCCGCAAACACATTACAACAATCGATGTATCAACTCACCGGGCGGCGGCGCGTGACTATAGCCGCTGCTGACGGAACCCTCCTCGCTCTTTTGATGTTAGCCAGGGTGGGAAGAGCTACAAAGGGGCCATTAGCTGCTCAGCCTCACGCACTCCCTCACGGCCCTAACTCAGTCACGGAGTCTCTTTCATGATATTTGGATAGTTTGTGGCAGGAAGACGCCGCATAGCGCTCCTTTTATTATCAAACGGCACAAAAGCTTAGGGTTCGGATCTGTCTGTTTGGTTTGGTCTAGAGACGCTATTCTACTCTTATAATGGACATGTGGGGACGTGAAGAAAGGAAAAAGTATCCGGCTGTTTGCTCAAGTCATAAAAGGTGATGTGGGGACGAGCAGAAGGAAAACGATGTGTGGCTGTTTAGTTTAAAGTCGTTAACTACTCATCGCTTATTGTTGTTATAAAGGGAATGTGGAACGTGCAGAAAGGAAAGAGTATCTGGCTGTTTGGTTTAAAGACGTTGCTTATCTCTAATTATTGCTGCGTTATAAAGGAGATAAGAAGTCGTAAAGTTTAATGTCACTAGTAAGAGAACGAGCGGAGGCCTCTATACGCGTGAGCTGCTGTCTGTTGACCAGAGAAGTCATTTCCACTTCACTCTTAAATACTAGACTGAATGCGGGACACTCTTGGATTCAGTCACCGAGCAGGAGACCTCAAACTTTTATGTGCGGATCTCGGAAACTCTCCAAAAAAGAAATATGAGTCACTATCAAGCCAATAAAGTTATCACCTCACCAAGTAACGTGTGATTCCCTCTCCTGGTGTAGGTGGCGAGGCGAGGAGTGAGGCGCGAGGCATGATAATGTTGTGGCTGCATCATGGAAATTAGATGTTCTATAAATAACTGTCACTGCATTTCTGTATCGGCATGCACTTAATTGGCCGGCGTGATGTCACTTGCACGCTCAATTACTAGCTGGTTATCTGCGGGCAGACTAGAACCCATGAAACTTCGGCAGGTGACTTTCATGTAACCTGCATGATTGTATAACCTGTATGGCTGTATGATATTACCTTTAGAACCTGTTTAACATGTGACCTATTTACCTGTATAACTCGTATGACTATTTCTTGTAATGATCAGTAACTTGTATGATCTGTATAACTGAATGACGTGTGTGACTTGTATGACCCGTATGAACTGAATAACTCCTGTGACAGTAAGTTATATGATGTGTGACGTGTATACTGATCTGTATGAACTGTATAAGAGCTATTTTGAAACGCTTTGTTCTTTTAGACTACTTTCAGAAGCCAGAGGAAAGATTAATCGAGTTCTCACGAGTGATGTTTCCCTTAGAGTGTGCTGAATCCTCGTTAAACCGTCACTGTCATCTCGAAAATATCCTTTTTACTTCAATAACCCTTAAAATTATAGTAGATTTCAAAACAAATAGCCTTTAAAAACTCATAGCTTTCTAAAAACTCCATTGCTCTTTAAATCCCCAATGACCTTTAAAACTCATATTACTTTTTAAAACGCCAATAGATTTAAAAAAAAACGTGTTAAAATCGACACAAGATTCCCGACACGTATGGAATAAACAAAGGATTCGAGTTTACTTGTTTTAAAGTGACAGTTTTGCTTCAGAGTACTTATACTATACGTGCTGTATTTAAATATTTATCATTGTGTTTATTTGATCTCTCCAACTCCTCTGCGGAAGTGGCAAAGATCTCATGTGTGCACATCGCTGCTTATTATTATTGTTGCTAGTCGTGGTGGTAGTGGCGGTGGTGGTGGTCTTAGTATGGTTGGTGAAGGTGGTGGTGATCGTGTTTCTGCTGCATTTTTTTAAGTTCGTAGGTTACTAATGCCCTTTTTTTTATGTTTTTGCTGTTGCTGTGGTTGTTAATGTTGTTTTTACTGTTATTACTACCGTTACCATAATCACAGTCTCTAGATCGCTCCTTGTCCTTGTTTCCCTCTCGCCATTACAGCAGTCGGGTCTCGTGCGGGTCGTTATCAGTGCGTGGCGGCGTCAACTTATTGTTTGGCGAGCTTGTCCATAATTGCAGTGCGAGGTGCTAGTGGCTGTGTTTATTGTGCAATCCGGGGCGCGCATAATGAGGCGGTGATGAGTCCCGCTATCCGTGGAGCGCAATGAGGTGTTGTCTATAAGCCGAAGTGCGGGGCTCCAATATTTATAAACAGTCTCGTTAGTCGGAGTGGCGCGGGGTTACGAGGCTCCAGGGACCGCGAGACTCCATCACGGCTCGCATTGCTGTGGCAGGGAGACCTGTGCTGGTAATGAGTGCTGGTTGTCTGCCTCTTTCCGTGACGCCATTCACGCTTTTCTTGGCTGTATGGAAAGTTCCTATCCATAAGAACGAGACTCCTGGGAGCACGCCACCCTATCATGACTACTTCTGGGAGACCTGTGTTGATAATGCGGGTTATCTGCCCCCTTACATGTTGGCATTCACGCTTTGCTGGGTATGGAAGGGATAAACGGACTTTCAGAATTTACCAGCGAAAAGGATGAGTGAAAATACGTCTTAACTCTTGTATTAATAAGATGGGTAGAATAAAGATGGCAGTAAGTAGAAAGTCTTGTTCAGAGAAGCTCGTAATATCTTGGCCTCATTTTACGTCAGTCTTGTTGGCGGCGGGACGAGCATAATGAACGCGTGGTGTCGGTCTGGAATGTGTATTTGAGCGTCCCCCTGAAGTGAAGGAGGAGTTTTAAGGTTCTCTCGTGAGTAGAGTTTGAGTATACATTGGCTGGGGAGAGTGAGAGTTTTGGCGTAGTAAGTGAAGATAAAGTCAGTTCGCACGCGTAACTTGTGGGTGACTTGCTGGCTGGCTAACTAACCTGACTCATTTACTGACATGACCGTCACTGACACACTGACATACTGACACATCTCTCATTATTGATCTCATTGATACGACTCACCCACCGACTGACTGACTCACATACTTACTCAGAACGATCATTAGGTATGTTGACTGAATGTTTAACTGACTGACTGAATGACTGACTGGATAGTTGACCGACTGACTGACAAACCAGTTGACTCACGATTATGTTGATAGACTTACACGTTGACAGACGAGAATATTAACTGATTTTACTGACCGACTGACTGACTAACTGACTGAATGTAAATGTGATTGTTTGCTCGCCTGCCTGAATAAATGACCGCCTGACTGACCGAATGACTACCTGAATGGAATACTAAACAGACTACAAAGCAGACTGGATGAGTGACTGGTATGTTAAATGAATGACTGGTATGTTAAATGAATGACTGCATCCTGCTACTTTAATTAACAACACCTGCCAACACAAATAGGTGAGGGACTGGTAAGGATGTACTAGTGACCTAATACTTTTACTAATTACCCACAACTTTATTACACCTCTCGTAACACTGATTGAAATAACATGAGATTTTAATTTACAGTGAAAAAACAAGCTTTAAGCCGTCACAAGGAAAACCTGCAGCTGTTGGAGTATTTTTTCTCTTCTTTCATTTCATTTGTTGCAAAAAAAAAAAACAATCCTGAACTATCATTGTCAAAATCAGCGGATGATTTTTTTTTTACCTTTTCATTCTTTTTTTTTATGGTTTGAGAGGAGAGGGAACACTTTTCAATATTCTTTTCCCTCCATCTCCCCAATTACAATTTAGCCTCGATTTTCTTTTCTACTGTACCATTTTATATCTTCTTTGTTCTCTTTTTACCGCTCTTCTTTGTTCTTTCTCCTTTCAGCTTTTGTCAAGCCTGGAAATTCTATGCAACATTTGGTCCACTATTTTTTTTTTCATTTCCATCCTATATTTTTTTTCTCTTTTTCCAGTTCCTCCACCTTTATCAAGGCTTGTCTGTTCGCATCACATTTTTCATCCATTTCTTATTATAACATTCAAACTCGCTTTTTCCCCAAACTAGTTTTTTTCGTACCTAATTCCATGTCAGCTCTGGGAGGCGAAAAAATATCTCACAGTATTTCAATGTGATGTTTTCTCAAATTATCGAGTAAACATTGCATTTTATTTATTTATTTATTTATTTATTTATTTTTCCTGCGGAGGAGAGATTTGAGGGCAGATGAAGGAAGGAATGACTTACTTGTTTCGTAGTGTCATTTTTTTTTTATAGGTAGTATACTAAAAAGCATAATCCTATACAAGTGTTTGCAGTTTAGAGTATCAGAGCATAAAATAAGTGAAGCTGCAAGAAGCCATCAGGCCAACACGTGGCAGTCACTGCATGAAATATACTTGCCTCTTCCATCTCTCATACACATTCATAAATTTATCTGATCTTTTTTTTAAAGCTCCCGATTGACTCAGTTTTTACGTTTTATTCACTATTTTTTCCCGCATCATTCTTATATTTTCGAGAGTTAATATTTTATTTTTCTTATATACTTTTCCTCCAATATTTTTCAGGTTTGTTTAATATGCTTTATTTTTGTGTGTGGATTTTTTTCTTTCCGATTTCTTAAATCAGTACAGGACGTCTTCTGCAAGCTTAGATTTTCATCGATCAATGCGTTTTTAACTTCCTTCCACATTAAATTTATGCAATTTTACGTTTTTTTTTCAGATTTTATTATTCTTTCCGTAATGGGAGACAAATTTTTCATTTTTTTATTCCATCCTTTTATCTCTGCAGCAGTTTGTTAACTGAAATTTTCACTCGTCTGGTTTCGCTATCTTATTTTTTTTTCATTTTATTAATTTACTTTTTGTTTCCATACTTTTCTTTGAATGACGAGGAGACGTCTTGCAATGTGTTAATTCCCACAACACCATTCTTTCAATATATATATATATATATATATATATATATATATATATATATATATATATATATATATATATATATATATATATATATATATATATATATATATATATATATATATATATATATATATATATATATATATATATATATATATATATATATATATATATATATATATATATATATATATATATATATATATATATATCGTATATATATATATATATATATATTAATCTTCCGTTACAACTCGTTAAAAGGTTTATAAACTCGGACAATCGTATATATATATATATATATATATATATATATATATATATATATATATATATATATATATATATATATATATATATATATATATATATATATATATATATATATATATTAATCTTCCGTTACAACTCGTTAAAAGGTTTATAAACTCGGACTATCGTATTGCTTTGAATCTATTTTTTTTCCTTTCTTTTTTCTTTATTTTTCATTCTATGCTCGAATTTGCACCTGTCAATCCTTTGTTTCGAATTTATTTTTCTTTTTTTCCATTTCCTCTTTTATTTCAAATTTATACCCGTAGTTTTATTTGGATAATTTTTTCTTTCCTTTTAATTTTATTACGTTGTCTGTCACTTGTAGGGGAGGAGCGGGAAGCCATTCGCTATTAGATTTTATTCCCTTTGTTATTGATATTTATTTCATTTATCCAATTGTTTTTGCGAGCGAGAGGGGATGATGCTCTCAGGAATATTAATACCTGTAATATTTATGCGTAATACTTTTTTTCCTGGAGTTCATTTCGTCTTATTCTGCTTGTGCTACAACCGATTGCTACAATCTTGTCGGGATTATTACTTTATTTATTTATTTATTTATTTATTTATTAATGCATTTATTCGTCTATTTTTGCTATTATTATTATTACTATTATTATTTTCTTAGTGAGACTCGTTCAGCTAGTACACAGTGCCGAAGTGGAGAAACACGACCCTCATTTCAAGGAACGGGAATGCAAAATCACGAAGGAATACAACCAAAAACATCTAGACGAGTATTGGCTGCACTAGCGCAATTAAGAGAGAAAACGGGAAGCCACCAAGCATCCTCCCAACTGGTCATCATAAATCCGATGCGATTTATACATTACTCGTCCCGTTATTCACAACTATGATAAATGTGTGTGTGTGTGTGTGTGTGTGTGTGTGTGTGTGTGTGTGTGTATTCTCTTGCATTTTGAACACATCCCGTCACAAACATCGCCTTCATTTTTACTGTGTATTATGTTAATAACGTCGGCCATGGGCGCTAAATCTGGCATGCGTGTATGTATTCTCCCTCCAGCGCTGTTCACTTCTCAACTGTGGCGGTGCTGGAGGAGAGGCGGACAACATTTGAGGACCATATTGTAAAACACTTCTGCGCCGCACCTCCACTATTTTCAAAGGACTCTAATTGAAGCTGCACTGGTTTTTAAGGGCGTTTTTACGGTTGTAGTGACAAATTAACAAGATTTCTACATTATTAAAAGGAGAAACAGTCTTGCAAACCAACCAAATCAACTCAGTGGCCTTGGAAAATAGTCGTGGTGTGTCTGCACAGCGCCAGTACTGCATGGGAAGTAATACAGGCTCGTGTTGCTGCACTGTCGAGGGGTCTCAAGGCCGGGCATGATCGAGGGCCAACAGATGATGCAATTAATCCTCATGAGGCGATGTGCAGCCGTGATGGACGCGCTGATCATGCAGCAAGAAGTCTGGCAGAAGTTGGCGCCGCGCTGCCCATCACGCACTATCCTACACGATGCTCGGCGGGGAGAGGTGAAGATTGAATGTGTTGTTTACGAAAAGTGGTCATGTTTTGCAAACTATTTAAGACGAAATATATGCAATAACAATCTTCCCCCAGAACAACACCATTTGGAAGCTCCTAGAAACTACCACGCTGCTTCCTACTACTGAAGTCTTCAAATAGCTAGCAGTACAATTTTCACATCACCCATTAGCATCAGTTTAGGACATGGCGTGCACTCGTCCCCCTTAAGAGATAGTCACGCCCCTGGAGACAATCGAAGTGTCTTTCTGATCCCTTTTGATGCGCAGTGGCGTGGCAGTTGCCTCATGATCTTTTTTAGTTTTGTGTAACTTTAACGCCTCCTTAGCTCAGGGGCAGAGCACTGGTCTTGGAAAACCAGGGGTCGTGAGTTCGATTCTCACAGGGGGCACACTTCAATATTATTTTAGCAGTAGTTCCTAACCTATGGGTAACTACCCACATGTGGGTAATTTGGATAATTTGAGTGGGTAATGAAGGCTGAGAATAAAGGCATTCATATTGGTATGGGTGCAAGAAAAAAACGTAGAGAATAACAGACGCTTCTCATACGGGACACGTGGCTGCCGGTGAGCGCGGCGGTGAGTCACCGAGACAGAGAGGACAGAGGGGGGGAGGTGCGCCAGCTGGCCAGAGTGCGGTTCTGTTCTCCGTCACCTTTGTAGATTGTTGTACCTTTCCTGTGCTTTTTCTGTTGCATTGCAGCCGCACATAGACAGTGCCGTGCCGTGAGAAAACTGCCTGAGGCTGTGATTGCCGGAATGAGGGATATTGCGTCCCTGTACTGTGCCGTATCATGAAGTAATCTTTAAAGTGCCCGGTTTCGCAAAGTACATGCTTTGGCGTCGTCCTTGTCTGTCCTGTTCTGGGCCTGATTGCGTCACGTTATCCACCACCCCGCTAGGCACAGCCACATCGGACTCACAAACACAGGTGTTTGTGGCTGCCGGGCGTCCTGACAGCGCGGCACAAGAATGTATTCAGGGATAACCCAACTGTAAATTATAGGAAACTGAGGCTTTGAAATTTATATTAGAATATTAAAAAAAAAAAAAATGAGTTGGCAACTTCGCCTGAGATACCCGACACGGCTAGCGGTGACCGACTCTCAATAGAGGGATCCTTTTCAACGGTTTACCAGCGTTTGTTCATCATAGATATATACTACTGTACTTACACTTGATGATATGATAACACGAACTTGAAGAAGTCAGTAAACGCATAATGTAATGAAAAAGATTGGGAACCATTGTTTTTAATTTAAAGACTCCGATGTGGTACAGTGGTTCCACGAGGCTTGGTGGCCGAGAGGTTCGAATCCTAGCCACGGTCTTAAATTAGGAATGGCATCCACTCGAATTAAAGGTTAGCAAATGTTGAAACCTTCATTCGTTAGTACGTACTGTCTTTGGCCTGAAATATGGAAAGCCTGACGTGACCACAGCGGTAAATAAGTTCAAGATTACGAGATGATTTTGGAGAAACTCGTATTCCGTCTTGCATTTCTCAGTGAATCATCTCCATCTAAATGTTTACTTCCAATATACTGTTTGTAAGGGATGGGAATTCTGTGTTGTCTAAAGAGGAACTTCTGACCTTTAATGGCTCTGAAATAACAATGTAATCTGGAGAGAGAGAGAGAGAGAGAGAGAGAGAGAGAGAGAGAGAGAGAGAGAGAGAGAGAGAGAGAGAGAGAGAGAGAGAGAGAGATGACAGAAACGAACAGATAGACAGACAGACTAGGAGAAACTAAGAGACAGACAGACAGACAACAGACAGAGACCAACAGATAAACATACATAGACAAACAGATAGACAGAGAAGAACAGATAGACAGAGACGAAAGAATACACAACAAGATAGACAGACAGACAGAAACACAGACAAACACAGACAAAAATGAAGACAGACGCAGACAGACGGAACACCAAAAAATAAGAAAGAAAGAAATTGAAGTAGCTTTTTCAATTCCCAGAACACGTTCCCCACAGAAAGAGAAGAAAACGGAAGGAAGCGGACCCGTAACTGACACGAGAGCTTCAGTATTTATGAAGAAGTGAATAGTTAAAAAGCGGTTATTGTTGAAAGTCTTATTGAAGATGCAATATAAAAAGAATCCTGTGTGTGGCGAGGGGGTTTCCCGCTTGCTGCCTGAACTGCTGCTAATGACTCGGTTGCCTTCAGGATACAATGAACACTGTCGGGGATGAAATGATGGAATGGGAGTGGCGGTGTGTGCTACAGTTTACAAAGGTTAATGTAGGAATGGTAGCAACGATTTTGCCTCAGTGAATAATATTTGTGAAACAGGAATTTATTTGTACTTCATGTGTTTCTATGATAAGAGTTTAGTTCTAGGTTTTTTTTCAGGCAGGATCCGGGATGTATTGTGTAACAGTAGCAGTAGTGAAGCGAGAATTTCATTTATATAATGTTTTTAGTTTGATGGTGACATCGACGTTGAAAAATAACACTTTTGAAGCAGGAATCGCTATGTATTTCGCATCAAGCTATCTATATTTTGAATTTACGAAAGCAGAAATTTAAATGCACACTGAATCTTATAATGTTTAGAGGTGGCTGTAGAAAAAAAGAAGAATGATTGCATGAATGATTTGCGATTAAGGAAATATGCGCCAAAAAAGCAGTAAAGAACTAAAAAAGGGAAAAGTGTCCAGGCTAAGAACGAGACAGAAATCAAATACTAAGGACCTGGTCGGAGAAAAACCAAAGCAGGAAACAATCCGTGGTGGTGCAAACGTGTGAAAAATAAGTGGCAGTTGACAGGTGGACGAAGCACTGAGGAAAATAACGAAGGAAAACATTTGGAGTGAAGTCTCTTTTGTATTATTCTGAACTCCATGAAAGTGTTGGCAGGGTTTCTGAGTCTATTGGAGGGTGGGAAAGCGCCTGGCCATGTGTTCAGGTGTTCAGGTGAGAAAACTGTGAAACCTGAAGGAATGTGTGGAAGAAAAGAATAATTTTTACTTCTCAGACAATCCTCTCAAATAATTTTCAAACGATTAACAGTCTTACTCTATTATCTTTCCTAGTTTTGACTGACTATAGTGAAATTTATAGCTCTTTCAAGAGAATTTTTGTGATTTTAGTGATGTTATCAAAGAAACGGCATTATTAATCGCAGAAACTAACAAATATTCCGTTAATTACGTAAGTGGCATTTGAAAATAAACTTCATGGGAGAGCAAAGCGTTTCAAAATACACTCTCTTGATAAAATACCTGGGGACATTTGAACACAGCAGCCGCAGAGTTGGACCACAAAGGGAAGGTGAAATAAAGGCAGAGAGAGGAAGGAATGGAATCTGACCACCGTGTTTCAATACTTCCAAGGCAATGGGGAAAGTTTTACTGAGGATTGACTAGAAGGAGGGCCAGGATTTAGTTAAGTAAAGGCTGAGAATCGATATACTGGTGATTCTTGGTCTTCACAATATAGAGGGACTTGCAGGGAGAAAGCGTGTAAAATTCCTTTCATAAACGCGTAAGATATGGAGAGTAAGAGGTTAACTGTGTTGTTCTAGACTGCTGAAGAGACTCTTGTACAGAAATAAACGCCCAGAAAGTTGTAAATGACTATGGGTATTATTGTCTAGTAGTGAAAAGCTTGACAGAATAGTCTAGTGGAAGTTTGATATATATTTTCGATCGACACCGCTGACATCAAAAGGAATAATAGTAATTCATTTTTTTTATACATTTATCGCGCTATTAATCTCTTATCATTGAGAACTCTTTAAAAAATTACTCAAAAGAAAAAGGAGAACAGCTGGGTAATTTTGTCATATTGAAGCTAAAGAACTATTTAAGATGACAGTCCCTCTCCCTGTTCTCCTCGTCTCTCTCTGAAACACACTTTGTTATCTCTGCTGCAGTTCATTATATTATTCAAAACAATACGGAAGAAGACATTACCTCCCTCTATACTCCCACTGTATTTCCTGGTGCCGTGTAAACTTGCCCTACGCAGAAATATGCCGCCAGGTAAGCACACACAAAGGTAAGCACACACTGGAGTACCTTTGTGTGGCTTATTATGCATACGTAAGGAAACTTGTAGGGGTAAAATGTGCTACGTGTTGTTTGCTTAGGACTGAAGAGCGTAGTGTTAAACCTTGTAATATGTAATTTAGAAAAGAAAGGAAAGCGGAAGGTGAAGCGTGATGTAAGGTAATGATCAATGTGGAATAAATCAGGTGTTTTGCTATTTAGATGGTAAACGGAAAGAGGGGAAGGATTAGTTCATAAAGTGAAACACTGAAAATAATACATACACTGACGAAAAAAAAGGGAAGAAACGTAACATAGCAGAAATTACTTATACAAAAATCACATATCACAAGCAATAAGCAAACGAAGACAGGAGGAAAATGAAGAAAGAATTTGACAGTCTGCGTGCTGGCATCTGGCATCCTGTATATGGCGTGAGGTGACGGGCGTGGGCGAGGCGTGGGCGGTGACAGGTGAGACACGTGGGTGGAGAGTGAGAGAAGCGGGCCTGGTGTATACGTGAGGGGCGAGCTGGAGGATGGACAGGTGTGCGGGCGAAGGAAATAAGAAACGAGGTAAAGGGCGCTTGCTTATTTATACCTGTCCCTGCCTCGGCCTGATATGTTTTTAGGCTATATTGAACCTGCGGTGAGAATTCTAGTGTCTAAGCCCGCTCCTTCCCACGTGACAGTATTCTTGAGTGATTTGTTCTCCAATTAGTAACGTTCTCAAGACTTTTTCTCGTGTTAATAATGTAGAACTCGTCTTAATGTGTCACTAGAACAGTAAAAAGACGCTGTTCCTCCCACGACCTGTTCTGTTTTAAGGCTGCATCGAGTTGGTGGCGAGTTTGTAGTTTGATCTTGTTCTCTGGCCCATATTCTTGAATGCTTTGATCTCTCATCAAGACTATTTTTCAAAAGTCGCGTTTTCAAGAGTTTCTCCCGTTAATAATGTACAAATCTTGTTGATCTGTCACTGTAACCGTAAAAACACCCTCATCGGAATCCTGTTTTCTGACTTGCCTCTAACATTTCAGTCTCCAGCATCTTCACGAGCCGTCCGTTCTCGTTCTTCCCTCTTATACGTCAGAACCACGTCAAATTACTCTTGGTTATCCATTGCCAAACTCTCCTGACAGTTTACAAATCCACCTCCATCCTTTCCATCTTCTGAAGCACTTCTTTATTGCTGCAAGTTTCCTTCCTCGCTGCCATCAGAGCCATTTCAAGAAAGGACATCTCTGCTTCCCTCCTTGACACATCTTCACTCCCCGTCCGTTGCTCACACCTATGAGCCGTATTCTTAAACGTTCTAGCGTCTTGTAATGTTAACAGGCTTTCGTGGAAGGTATTGAGAGTTGCAGGTGTTTTCATGATTACGATGGTAACTTAACAGGCTCTATTAAAAGTTATTGGAAGTTAATGAGGATTTCAAGATTTTTTTTAATGGTGATAGTTGAATTTATCATCATTTTTTTTTTTTAACAAGAATTAGTAGAAGTGATTGGAAGTTGCAGTTGTTTTCATGATTACGGTGATAACTGAATAGGCTCCAGTGAAAGCTATTGACTGATTTGAATATCATGGTCAATCTTTTTCTGTTCCGTCTTTCCCGATATATATATTTATGACAGGTTTTACTTAATTAAGACTTAAGTAATTACCCACAACTTTAATCACAATTCCTATGTTTTTTTTGTTATTTATTTTTATTCTTTACGTGGTTTAATCTTCATTCTCTCTCTAGTTCCCCGTGTTTCAAGACGTCATATTTAGATGTAGAGACTAAATATGAAATACTGTTTCACCTCGCAACAAATTCTCACATTCTGTACTGTTGCTTTTCTTCCCTTGTATGATGTTGAGTCTTTCCTGCTTGTCTTATTTTTATTTCAATTTACACGTGCAATGTAGTCCACTCAAAGGTACAAAGAGAGAGAGAGAGAGAGAGAGAGAGAGAGAGAGAGAGAGAGAGAGAGAGAGAGAGAGAGAGAGAGAGAGAGAGAGAGAGAGAGAGAGAGAGCGTCCGCCCGTCCAGCCAATGTTAAGTATACATATCATGATTTACTTCTTCAGGTGCCTCCCCTTACAGAATTCCCTCCTTTATATGATTTCAAGTCTATCCTGCCTCGTGTTACCTTCCCTAGATTTAGACGCTGACACAGTTTCATCATTTAAATACCTTCCTTTTTCACTTCTTATTTATTTATGAATCTATTTATTTATTTGACATTGTTTTTTTTTTCTTTTTCGCACATCATCGTTCGGTTTGCAGTCTTTTTCTTTCACTTCTATATCAAGTTCAGATGTGAATATATGGCATGATCCACCTTTCAGATGTTTTCTTCTGGCCCGGCTGTTTGTAGACTTTTGAACAGTTTGCTATATGAGACTGCATCTTCCTTAGTGAGGTTATTCTCTGCTGAACGGGAATATAGCAGCAAGAGCACAGCATGAACAATCATTAGGACCTATTTGAACTACTAATTTCAAATCCTTAAGATTCCTCCGTACGAAAAAAAAAAAAAAAAAATGAAAGGCACGGGAAGTCTTGCAAGGAAATAATCGGTTTTCATTAATATGTACAAAGGCAAATCAACTCTCTCTCTCTCTCTCTCTCTCTCTCTCTCTCTCTCTCTCTCTCTCTCTCTCTCTCTCTCTCTCTCTCTCTCTCTCTCCAGCTTCTTAAATTTCATCAATATTGTAAACTTCAGCCAGCCTGCCTATTTGTCTATCAGTGAATGTGTTTGTTACCTCTCTCTCTCTCTCTCTCTCTCTCTCTCTCTCTCTCTCTCTCTCTCTCTCTCTCTCTCTCTCTCTCTCTCTCTCTCTCTCTCTCTCTCTCTCTCTCTCTCTCTCTCCAGCTTCTTAAATTTCATCAATATTGTAAACTTCAGCCAGCCTGCCTATTTGTCTATCAGTGAATGTGTTTGTTACCTCTCTCTCTCTCTCTCTCTCTCTCTCTCTCTCTCTCTCTCTCTCTCTCTCTCTCTCTCTCTCTCTCTCTCTCTCTCTCTCCGATAACAGCCTCAGAATTAAGGCACGCAGGATTTAACCTATTCTCTCTAAACAAAAACTCAACTCTCCTGATAAATCACATGTTTGACTCTTCTTTCTCTCGCACGAACAGTAATATTTGCCTCCCTTCAACATTTTCGCTCACTAACAGTTGGCAAATACGTGGCTGCTATAGGGAATGAGTTGCCATAAAGCTGAGGTATCGAGATCAAGGGAAGCGAGCAGGAATTCAAGCTATGCATGGGAAGAAAGATGCGAGAGATACATGACTAATGAGCAAGTGAAGAAAAAAAGAAAAGAAAAGGAAAATAAACAGGTGGTATGTCAGTGAATTATTTGTTGGAATGTTTTCGTGTGTGTGTGTGTGTGTGTGTGTGTGTGTGTGTGTGTGTGTGTTTATCTCTCTTTTGCCGCAGTTTTTTTTTCATATTGTATTTTTTTCCTTTCCTTTATTTTCATATTTATTTTTAGCTTTATTATATATTTATCATTTTTGTGTTTTTCACTCTTTCTTCCTCAGTTACATTTTATTTGTTTGTATGTATTTATTTTTTTTTCTATTTTTCCTGTTGGGCTGGCTCTCTCTCTCTCTCTCTCTCTCTCTCTCTCTCTCTCTCTCTCTCTCTCTCTCTCTCTCTCTCTCTCTCTCTGTGCCCTCCAATAAGCCGCCTGACCCGCCTCTGTATCGGCAGCTGTCCACTAAACCAATTAACAATGCGACTCATTTCACGTGTTCCTGCACCTCAGTTTATTTGGCAACGATTATTGAATTAAAAGGAAAGCAATGGGCATATTAATTCATTATAGTGTTTTTTTTTCTTTTCATTCAGATACTTATGTTAATTTCCAATGAATTACGCAAAGCAGTCAACCGAGATGCTTACTCTGTTTTATGGGTTTTGACTAATTTCTTTTTTTGATTCATTCTAGTAACAAAAAGCGTGTAATGTCAGAATTTAGGCATGGAATCTGTTTTTTTTTTTTTTGTGCGAGGACGGGGGGGACGTATGTGTGTGTGTGTGTGTGTGTGTGTGTGTGTGTGTGTGTGTGTTTGTTCGTTGATTGATTGGTTTCCAATTTTACAGCGCCACGAGGACTCCTGTTATTAGTTTGTGTGTGTGTGTGTGTGTGTGTGTGTGTGTGCGCATGTATATGTGTGTGTGAATGAATGTGTGGACAGCTTGTGGCTCACTATCAACCGTCGTGGTCAGATGTTAAATAACCTTCGGCTTTCACTTCCACTGTGTTTCATATACATTACTCAACCTCGTTCCTAAATCCTTCGCTCTCATTGCGACCCATATTCTTAGATGTTTAAATGTTTTACCTTAGCTAATCTTAAATCTTGTAGTAAATGTTATGTAGATTTTCGAGGGCGTTCTCATGAAGTATTGGTTGTTTTCCTTATGTAGATTTTCTTTAGGTATATTTTCTGACATATATACATACACACATACATACATTCATACAGTCAGACAAGAAGGCATACATGCAATCATACGAGCTTATAGACAGCACTCGCAGTAATATACGTCATTAATGAAAATATCGATATAAATACTCCCTTTAAACAAATGCAAATCATGTACAAATAATGTTATAAAGTCTATTTCATAAATAGGAAAATGACGTTATGAATTAAAACATGAAGCCGGGGAATCACTATACAACCTCTGTCTGATTGCCGAGAGTAAGCTGCTGATTAAAGATAGAGAGAGAGAGAGAAACATTACGGAAAATAATGAGGCACGGGGCAGTATTCATTCATCTACAAAGGCAATAAGTTCTCAATTTTTTTTTTTTTTTTTATGTTCTTTGTGTAGGTAGGGAATTTTCAGGAACTCTGCTTTTTTTTTATGGGCTTAAATGCTCAGCCCCCTTATGGTGACCCAGGCAAGATTTTTGAGTGATGCCTCTGCAGATCTTCCTCTCTTTCTCCTACTGACTAGATCTTTATCCAGCATCCTCTTCATCACGTATTCCTCGTCTTGACATGCCCAGACCACCTCAGTCTCTACTCTTTAACGTTGTCAACAAACCAGCGTTCATGTTTTGTACCTCTGATGTGTTTGTTTCCGATTTTATCCTGCCTCGTCTCTCCTGAAGAAAATTTTTACCTGCCTCGTCACTCCTGTAAAAAAAATTTGACCCACCTCGTCACTCCTGGAGAAAAAATTTGTCCAGCCTCGTCACTCCTGGGGAAAACAGCAGAGCATCTTTTTAACTCGTTATGACACTCACTGAAAACCACTACGATTGAAACAGGAATATCATCATTCTTAGCGGCCTAGTGAGAAAGGCAAGGGCGTTACCACTCACCGAACTTGTGTGTGTGTGTGTGTGTGTGTGTGTGTGTGTGTGTGTGTGTGTGTGTGTGTGTGTGTGTGTTTAGTGGCCGCAGTCTCAACACGCCGCCTGGTGACAGCTTGGTGATGGATGGTAACAAGTTCAAGCCTCGCGGTGGCTGGAGGCTCGTTCATCACCCTCACCTGGTGCACCTCTCACCTGAGCCGCACCTACCTCACGCCAGCGATGCCTGCCACATGTGCCTCCCTTGTGCCGAGGCGAGGGCGCTGGGCAATATTTGATGCTACAGTGGAGACGATAACCTGGCGTTGTCAGTCTTGTCTTTGGAAACTAAAATCCAAACTTACACCAGACAATTTTATAAAGCTTGAGAAGGCAGTGACAGTCAAAGGATTAAAGAGAACCAAGAACGACAATAAAAAAAAATATCCAGCCATTCATAAAATCAGAACGTCGGGTTCTCATTAAAGCAGAGGAGAAGCCACACTCACCTGCTCCACTGCGACTTGAGAGAAAAGAGCTGATCCTCAAACTCATTCATTCTATTGCGCCGTGGGAGA
The DNA here is from genome assembly GCF_035594125.1 of Scylla paramamosain. NCBI lineage: Eukaryota > Metazoa > Arthropoda > Malacostraca > Decapoda > Portunidae > Scylla > Scylla paramamosain. The sequence continues at coordinate 462,165 of NW_026973680.1, read as the reverse complement.
AAAAGAGTTGATCGCCACGTTCACCTATTCCACTGCGACCTGAGAGAAAAGATCAAATCGCGCGCCCCCAAGACAGACCAGGTGGAAATCTACAATTCAAATGTAAGACTATCTAGAATCTCATTGACTTTCGGACCATAATGACTATTCGCTCCATTAAAGGGCATTGGGATGGCCTTGAATTAGTCACGCAGGTGGAAATGAGAGCTATTATCGGATAATTACATCGTTCAGGTAATGTTCAGGTGTTCAAAGTGTTAAAAAGATTAAGGCTAGAATATTCTTATATATTAGGCACTATTGTTTTTCCTGTGACTAAATTTGGGTGGATTATACCGTTTGCTATTACATCTTCAGCTTTTTATATGTGTAGAAGACCGGCAAAGGGCGCCAAAAAAAGGAAAGTAAAAACGAAGAAAACTATAAAAAGAACATAAAAATCCTGCTATTTTCCGAAAACAAATATAAACAAATAACAGATAACCAGAGAAAGTAGATAAGAAATGAAAGGAATTTTGATTTAACCTTTCCATTGCAATACTATTCCCACATACTTCTATTCCTTTTGACACTTATCTTTATACTAATTTGCCTCTTAAACAAGCTTATAACTTAGAAAAGACAAAACAAATCTCCTATTTTCTCTTTTTCTATCTCCCTACACAACACACACAACACACACACACCACAACACACCACAACACACCACACCACACCACAGTGCTCTGAATCTTAACAAAAAAAACGACCATCACAGCAATAGATAAAAAAAAAATACGTAGCTTCATTCCCCAAAGTGAGACTGACGTGGAGTAATGTTCACCTTCACCCTCCCATTCATGTCCCAGGCGTTCGTTGAGTAAGAGCTATGCACATTTACCCTTTTACACTGCAGAGTAAGACACACCAATGCACATTCGGCCGTTCCCCTTACGCCGCATAGCAAGTCCCTACGTTTCTCCAAATAAGCATCAATCAAACTAAACACCGGTATTAGAAAAACGTACGTACATAAAGGAAGGAGAGAGAGAGAGAGGGGGGGGGGAGAGAGAGAGAGAGGGAAGGATCGTTCAATATTAATATCCCACTACACCTTCGTTCACCCTAAGTTGGCGGTGAAAGATGGCGGAGGTGAAATTGCTTTTGGAAGGCGATGGGGATTTACGACGCGAGGAGCAGGAGGAGGAGGAGGAGGAGGAGGAGGAGGAGGAGGAGGAGGAGGAGGAGGAGTGGGACAGCCCTTGTATCCTAAAATATTATCGTGTCACCTTATTCTCCCTCGCTCCTACTCACCCAACACTTCCCTTCCATCTCCCATTACATTATAGTTCCTCGCGGTGGTCAAGACTTTTTGCCCCGACTGGCGAGTGATGTGCTGCCAAACCCGGCCAGGCGAGGCGGCGAAATTGTTGCCACACTGACGCAACGCAGAGGGACGGTGGGTGGTGGTGGTGGTGGTGGTGGTGGTGGTGGAAGAACAATAAGAGGAAGAAGAAGAGGAAGGAAAGAAAAACAAGAGCAAAAACAACAAAACAAGAGCAACAAAAACAAGAATAACTACAACAGTAAGAAAAACAAGAATAACAGTAAGAAAAACAAGAGCAACAACAGCATTAAGGAAAATAAGAAGAACAAACACAATAATCACAAGAAGAAAAGAAGGAAAGAAAAAAAAACAGGACCAGAAGGAATAAAAAGAGGAGGAAAGAATGAAGAGAAAGAAAAGGACAATAAGTAAGAGAGAGAAAGAGAGAGAGAATAATGAAAAGTAAGAACAAGAACGAGAAAGAGGAAAAGAAAGAAGAGGAAGAGGAAAAGGAAGATTACAAAGAAGAATAAAGAGAACAAAGAATAGAGGGAGTAAATGGAGCAGAAAAGAATGAAGAGAAAAAAGGACTATGATAAGTAAGAGAGAGAATAATGAGAAGCAAAATAAGGAGACTGAAAAGAAAGATAAGAACAAAAAACGAAAAGAGGAGGACGAGGAAGAGAAGAACGACAACGAGAAGAGGAGGAAGAAGACTAGGAGGACGAGAGGACATAAGACTGAAACAATGAAATAATGCCTGGGATGATGGGAAGCTTGTCACGGGAGGAGGAAGAGAAGGATTTAGGCTGCAGGAAGGGACATGAAGGATTTAGACCGCAGGAAGGGAGTTGAAGGATTTAAGCTGCAGGAAGGGAGGTGAAGGGGGCAGGAAGGAAATCGGAAATTCAGGCCGCTTTCATCCATTGGTGAGGGCAACATGTCATCTTATACAAGGCGGACAGAGGGATAGATACATACATAAACAACAAATATATTTACTGTAAGTTATGGAAGGGTGAGAGAAAAGCTGTGGGTATGAAAGGTTGTCAAAGAAACCGTAGTTGTCAAACAAAATAATAATAACATACATGATACGATTAACTAAATGATTATTACACACACAAAAAAAGCAGACATATTTACTTCTGTGTTTGTAAGTTCGAGAAGGACAAGGGAAAGTTGAATGTAGATGTAAAAAGAACGAAGGCAAAAAAGCCATAGTGGTCAAACAAAATAATTTGCTTGGTGTTTTTACATATGATGATTCTGTGTAACACTTTTTATAGGCGTTTAATACACAGTGTTTGTGTGAGGCTACGCTACGCTACTCCTAAGTCTGGTTTATTTGATATTAACTCGTCTTGAGCTCCGAACCATAAATGATTTAATTTTGTGTATTATATGCAGCTTGGCAATATATATCTTGTAATACCATTTGATTTAATTATCTAATGTCTTTAATATGAATGATCGAAATCCGTTGACACATTCAGTCAGTAAATGTACAAAAAAAATTCTAAATAGATCAAGTGAAAGCATTTATATTTTTGGATGCGTGAAATTAGCAGAATTCCTTCATTCACTCAATCAGTAAATGTCAAAGAAATTCTGAATAGATTTAGTGAACTGTTATCGTGAAATCTTTATATTTTTGGATGCGGCAAATTAGCGCAAGAAACGTTCCAGGAATTACAGGTTTGCCCTCGACAAGCACGAGAATAAACACGCGTAGCTCAGCCAAGTTTGTTCCCCTGCCTGGATATAAGAAGCGAGGAGCGACACAAAGACCATCGTAAGATACATCAGCGTGAGCACAAACATAACATTCTTTGCTGTGACGCGATTAACACTTCTAAGAAACAGACGGGGACACAGAGGCGAACCTTCATGCCCCGACCCTTCCTGCCACGCTCCATATCGCTAATCAAACCCTCCCCGGGACCGCCATGACTTTAGGGTCTCTGGGGTGTGGGTGCCAAGGGTGAAGAATGAGAGATACACTGGAGTGGACACAAGATCAGAGAAACTAGTAATATATGAAGGGCTTTCTTGTAGCTGGTGACTAAAACACACACACACACACACACACACACACACACACACACACACACAGAAAGGGAGAGAGAGAGAGAGAGAGAGAGAGAGAGAGAGAGAGAGAGAGAGAGAGAGAGAGAGAGAGAGAGAGAGATCTGTTTGTGATAAATACATTGAAGAATAAAATCAAATTATTAGCTATACCTCATGAAATAAAAAAAAGAACAATCGAGAACCAACCAAAAAAATAAATTATAAAACCATCGCAAGAAAACATCAAATTTACATCTCCCACTAATCAATCAAACACTCACGACCCACTTATTACAACATGAAAAGCTAAAACTGAATTAACTCGACAATCCTGAAGAGAGAGAGAGAGAGAGAGAGAGAGAGAGAGAGAGAGAGAGAGAGAGAGAGAGAGAGAGAGAGAGAGAGAGTCAGTCATGAGGAGCATTATCGTATAGCAAGGCAGGTAAAGGCAGGGACGGCAAGATTAACGTAAGTAGTTCCATGTCAGTGACGAAGACAAGTGGACTCAGTAGAATGTCAAGGAGGTACATTAGAGGCTGCTAACGCTGCTGAGATTGATGGTGAAAAGTGACCTGGAGGAGGAAGAGGAGCGGGAGGAGGAGCTGGTGAAAGGAGGAGGGAGGGAAAATGAATGAGGGGAATGAGATGAGGAGAAAGGAGTGAGAGCGAAAATAAACGAAGGGGAATGAAGGAGGAGAAGGGAAGGAAACGAAAAAATGGAGGGAAATGAAGGAAAGGTGAGAAAGAGGAAGAGAAATAGAAAAAGGAAAGAGCTACGGACAGGAGGAAAGAAAGAGGAGACAGAAATAAGGAGATGGAGGAGGAGGAAATGGAAATAAATACAGGAAGTAAGCAAAAACGGGGGGAAACGGGAAGGAGGAGGAGGAGAGAAAGTTACGAAGAAGAGGAGGAGGAGGAGGAGGAGAAAGAAGAAGAAGAAGAAGAAGAAGAAGAAGAAGAAGAAGAAGAAGAAGAAGAAGAAGACTTAAGAAGAGGAAGCGTAGAAGGAAGAGTTAAGTACACGAGGAGGAGGAGGAGGAGAGGAGGAGGAGGAGGAAAGCTTCTTACGGGTCGTCACCTTTAGAAGAGCGAGTGTTGATGGTATTTTAAAACATATTTCTGGAGGTGACTTAGGAATTGCCGCGTTAGAAGTGAATGGGGGGTTTGCTACTAGAGAGAGAGAGAGAGAGAGAGAGAGAGAGAGAGAGAGAGATGAGAGAGAGAGAGAGTATTGAGGCGACGTATTCTCCTAAATTCGCTAATATTTGGTGCTTTTAAGTATATGATCAAGTAATCTAATAAAAATACCTGTAATTTAAGGAATAAATAAGGGATGTGAGATAATATGATAGTAGAACGAATATAAAAGAAGGGATAAACACACACACACACACACACACACACACACACACACACACACAAGACACCGCGGCGCCAGACTTCATCACACCAACACGGACTAGACTGCAAGTTCAACTCCACGTGAAGTGTAATGTTCGGAGCTGAATTTGGCTCGGCGGGGAAGGTAATCAAGAGAAGCGGGTAGGCAGGGTAGAGAGGCGGGAAGGCAGATAGGGTAGGGGGTAGGCAGGGGCCGGTAGAGAGCAGCAGGAGTGAGAAGAGCAGGAAGGGCAAGGCAGGGCAGGGCAGCTGGAGGATCAGGAGGGCCGCAAGGAAGGCGGTATACTTTTGCTGGTATGTTTCTGAGGCGACGTGTCCTGCCTGGCCTCTCGAGACATTACCTCAAGGATTAACGGTATTGCTTCTTGCCCTGCACTGCGAGGCCGCCACTCAGCCGGTGTGTGTGTGTAGTGTGTGTGTGTGTGTGTGTGTGTGTGTGTGTCGCTGTCCAACAGTTGCATAAACCATGTTCGCCTTTGGTAACAATCTCATTCCTTGTAACGAGTTTGCGGAAATAAAAAAAATAGACTATTCTTTTTTCCAGTGATCTTAGGGAATGACTGCGGCACTCTACTCTACCAGGAAGCGAGACATTGATCAGTGGTGGGAATCAAACGCATTAACTCACTCATTACCACACAAGATTCCCAGATTCCTTGAAATCGTCCATCGTTGATCAGAATAAAGCAAATAGATGTTAAGATGTAGGGGATATGTAACTTTTGATAATTTATATCACCTTGATTATGAAAAAAGACACTTTTTTTTTTATATAAGATTGGCGTAAGACTATAAAGGAAAAGCCTACTGAGTGTCTTGTCCGGAAAGCAGAAAGGCTAAAAAGGATTGCTATAAAATTAATATTCTTTAATAGCATCTAGGAAAGAAACACTAAAAAATTGAAGAGAAGGAAAAAAATATATTTTAAGGCCAGTAACACAAAAAGTGACTAAAATGAAGAATGCAATGGCTCCATGAATCTGCACGAAATAATTGCAAGAGGGAGGAAAAAAGAAAAGTTTAGTCAATAAAAAAAGAGGTCTTAAGATCACACTTCACACAAACAACGAATCAAACAATAAAAAAAGAAATCTGAAGAGGTCACACGAAAAAAAAAAAAAGAAAACGAAAATAAAAAAGGCGAGAAACAATAAAAGGAAGAAAGAAACACTAAGGAGGAGGAAGGACGAGGAAGGAAAGCGAAAGGACGCGTCAAGAATTCCACAAGAGACGCCAAGTGTCGTCTTCGCGCCCTCGTGTCTCTGACTCAGCGCCGCACATTCCCCACCGCTTGTCTCTTTTTCTCCACCTTCCTGCTACGAGCCTGCGCGGCGTGCGAGGGAGGCAAGGGAGAGTCACGTTGGGTAGAAATGAGTCACGCCGAGTAGAAGTATTCTGAATTGGTCTAATCACAACTACTTTTAACGCTAATGGCTACTTTTGGGATTTCAAAGAGTGTTTTTGTGATTCTAATATTAGTTTCTGCATCATTAGGAAGAAAAACACTAACTATGATAGTTAATGTCACAATGAGTAATCATGTTTACGTTCATATTCTGATTCGGGTATAATCACAACTACTACTTAATACACTTCAGTAATAGATGTAAAAACCGCTTGCTTTCGTAAGTGTAATGATAGTTTAAGAAGGTTTCTGCATCATTGATAAGGAAAACACATTGCAGATCACCTCAATAGTCTTTGAAAAGATAGCACTGATGAAAGCACAGAGCGTCTCAGAATACGGACTTTTTTCTACCGTGAGTCAGATCAGGAGTTAGTCACTGTACCTGAGGGTAAGTCACAGTGAATGTGTAGCTTGGTGAAGTACACAGGAAGCCCACCCAGCACACCACAGCCACCACATTCACACTAATGGTTCACGTACCACTCTCCCCCTCGCCCCTATCACCTACACAGCGTTCATACCTCCCTCCCTCCCTCCCTCTCTCCCTCCCTCTCTCCCGTCCCTGCCTGACTGCCCACCCATGTAGAAAAAAGAAAGGATGGCTCTCTCTCTCTCTCTCTCTCTCTCTCTCTCTCTCTCTCTCTCTCTCTCTCTCTCTCTCTCTCTCTCTCTCTCTCTCTCACCCCGTCACTATTTCCCAGAAGAATAAAAAAGGAAAGTTATACAAAGGGTAATTTCAGAATTAAATGTAAAGTTTCTACACGGGACACAAATTTCACAATGGTGTTTTCTTTTTCTTTTTCTTTTTTTTACATGGAGGAGGTTAGACAAGGCAATGAAAATTAGAGAAAGCCCACTAAATTGTCCTAGCCCCCTCAAAAAGAGTAAAAATAAGAAAACATTTATCAATCTATCAGTCAGTCAGTCTATGTATTTATCTATTTTATCTGTCTATCCACATGACCATCTATCTATCTATCTATCTATCTATTTATCTTTGTATGTATGTACCTTCTGTATATCAATCTACCTACCTACCGGCCAAGCTACCTACGTATTTATCGATCTGCCTTGCGCTCTACCTGTCAATCTACCTGTATACCAAATTGCATGATATGGACACGAACGAACGGAGATAAATATTACAGGATTAGTCACCGCGCGCAATACAAAAGAACATTTATATCCAGGCAATTATTTTACAAAGGAATATGTATAGCCAGACAATTAATTACCTTACTATTAGTGTCTTTACTGCCTTAATGTTAGTACATATCACAATGCTAACCCTATAAGACTGGTTGTGTGTGTGTGTGTGTGTGTGTGTGTGTGTGTGTGTGTGTGTGTGTGTAGTCTGAGTATAGAGTTTTGTCTACCATACAGGGGGTGTTTTGGAAATGCAGGCTAATCAGATCTACTTTTCAAAGGCTACGTTTTTAGACACTCACACACACACACACACACACACACACACACACACACACACACACACACACACACACACACACACACCAATAAAACACCTAAATTCACTTTAATTTTTCTATCACCACCCTTCCCTCCTTCCTTCCTCCATTCATTCCCTCTTTCCTCCGGATTTTCCTTCCCTAACTTCCCAGTACGCCCTTCCTTCCCTCCACCACCACTACCGGCGTCTCACCCCTCTAGTAACCTGTAACTGACACGTAAGAGAATATATAGTAGTACTTCTGCTTCAGCCTGAGTTTCCTTACCACCCTTACCACCTTTCACTCATAATCTTAGGACTCTCTGCTGACTACAGACTAACGCAGCGACTCTTTACTAACTGTGACTGCTAATTATATCTGAGTAACCCTTGGTAATTTTATAACACTAAATTGCTGCTTCCTGGTATTCAGTTCTTTGCTGTACGTATGCGCTATCTTACACACACACACACACACACACACACACACACACACACACACACACAGAGAGAGAGAGAGAGAGAGAGAGAGAGAGAGAGAGAGAGAGAGAGAGAGAGAGAGAGAGAGAGAGAGAGAGAGAGAGAGAGAGAGAGAGAGAGAGAGTGTGTGTGTGTGAGAAAAAAAAAAAAAGGAAAACAAAAGTCTTGATCAACACTCGACCGCTCACTTTTGAATCTTTTTTTATAACCACAGTGGCGTTTAGCGTTTCCGTGTCACAATATCTTTTCGTTGCGTGTGTCTTGTCGTGTTGTCTGCGGCCCGGAGCGTGACAGCCGAGGCATGTCTCTCCCTTCAGCACAGAAAAGGGTTAAGTTTTACATGCCTGTCAAAAATGTCTCGGACTGGACTGCCTTCCCTCTGTCAGTCTCCATCAATCTCTCTCTCTCTCTCTCTCTCTCTCTCTCTCTCTCTCTCTCTCTCTCTCTCTCTCTCTCTCTCTCTCTCCTTGTATTCTTTTCCAATTCTTCTTCTCTTTTCTCTTTCTTTTGTCTTATATTCGCATGTTCACCCCAAATTTCCCTTCTACTTTGTTCTTTCTTTCTTTCTTTCTTTCTTTCTTTTTCTTTCTTTCTTTCGAGTTTTCTCTTTCGTTGTCTCGTTTCGTTCTTTTCGCCTTCATTTTCTTTTTTGTTTTCTCTTTCTTTTTTTCGCTACGATTCTTGTGTCTGTCTGTCTGCCTTCTGTCTGTCTGTCTGTCTTCTGTCTGTCTGTATATATATCAGAGACCCCCTTGCCTCCAACCACACAGACGCCATGCCTCCACCCACAGTAGGCAGTCGGTGCAGGAAAAGCTTGGGAATGAAACCTCGCAGCAGCAGTAGATCCCCACATGAGTACTGGTAATGTAAGCATAAATTTAATTCCAGACCATTTCACTGAGCAGGAACAGAGAGCTGATTTATTTTAGCGTGTCAGTAAATGGGTGGAGTACGAGAGATGGATGTGTGTGTGTGTGTGTGTGTATGTGTGTGTGTGTGTGTGTGTGTGTGTGTATTGATGTGCATGTGTTTGCGTGCGTTATTGCCAACTAAGTGTGGTTGATGTGTCCATTTCTCAACCTTTTTGCGTATTTGTATCTCTCTCTCTCTCTCTCTCTCTCTCTCTCTCTCTCTCTCTCTCTCTCTCTCTCTCTCTGTCAAGTAGACTACGTAAAGAGAGAGAAACGAAGGAGAAAAGAAGAGGGAGATACCAATGACAAGAAGAGCGGGAAAGCTAAACACGCCTTCCGTATAACCACCACCACGAATGCCCAGAGAAAAAGAAAAGGAGAAAAAGAAAAGGCGGAGAAAGCAATGGAAAAAGAGAAAGTGAAAGCGAAATATGTCTTCCCTTCACCACCACCACCACCACCACCACCACCACCACCACCACGAATATGTAGAGACAGAAAAAAAAAAAAACTGAAGACGAAAAGAAGTGAAAGGAAATAATGTAAAGGATAAACGGGAGGAAGCGATATTGAATAGCAAAGTACTGCCGTGTCCACCATCACCACTACCACCACCACCAAGCCTCTTGTACCCCTGTCCCTTGCTCGCCACACAGTCCACACCTTATCTCAATTACCACTCCGGCGTCCAACCAGTGCAATCCAAATCCTTTAACTCTCGTGAAAGTGGGATCGAATGTCACTAAAGGGAGTCGAAATCTATGAACATGAAACTTGATATGCGTAAAGTACTGTTTTGTGTCGAGATGGAATTTCTTTTCTTAATTTTCTTCAGCGACGACTGTCTTTTTGTCTGGTAAACTTCACTATTTGTAAGTTTGGTGCGTGTGAAGGAAAGTCTTGCTCATTATCTTGAACTTTGGAGAAAAGAAGCCTCGATCATTACCTGTCTGAAGCTCCGGTATGAGCGCCGCGCCTCCCTGCGTGCGTGTGGTCATGGGAGGAGACATACAGACAGACAGACAGTAGCGGGTGTGGTCGTGGGTGGGGTAGCGGTGGCAAGGGTGATTTTGGCGTGGTTGGTCGCGGATATGTTGGTCGTGGCTGTGGTCGTGGCGAGGGAGTCGTGACAGGCATAGTCGTTGCGGTGGTGGTCACGGCAGGCGGTGATGCGGCGTGGACGCAGGAAATGAACACACCAAAATGTATTGCTCACATTCTCCAACATTTACATATTCCTGTGATGTCGAGTCTCAGGTGATGAGCAACATTTGAAACTCAAACGTAAAATATTAACTAATACATATGAAAGTACTTTACTGCTCTACTGAATAAATATATTTTTTCCCCCATATGTTTTGCCATTAAAAGCAAAACAGGATTCTTTTAAAAGTATTTTTTGAAAGCGTTACAATGAAACCAAATTTACATGTATTTCCTGCTATACGCAATTTTAAATTCTACGACATAAAAAATGCTTTAAAGTTTACAGATAAAAAATCCTTTACTGAATTTTAGCAAACGATTTTTCCTTCCACTGAAGCGAGTGGTGGTGCGTTTCTCTCTCTCTCTCTCTCTCTCTCTCTCTCTCTCTCTCTCTCTCTCTCTCTCTCTCTCCTCTCTCTCTCTCTCTCTCTCTCTCTCTCTCTTTGCCAGAAAAAAAGAAAGCTGGACTGGGAGCGTGTAAGTGTGGGTGGAGACGCGAGCAGAGGTGTTGTGGTGCTTATGTGGCGGCCTCACCAACTCTTAACTATTTCCATGGTGATTACGACACCTAGGCTCTTCAAGACACAAAATTATATTAAAACTATCCTCCAAATACAAGACATTCTCTCTCTCTCTCTCTCTCTCTCTCTCTCTCTCTCTCTCTCTCTCTCTCTCTCTCTCTCTCTCTCTCTCTCTCTCTCTCTCTCTCTCTCTCTCTTTATTCTGCGGCTGATCAGCACTTGATTATTCCCGCGGTGATTACGACACGTTCTGAACTTTTCAAGACACAGCTAAGCCTTACTAAGCCATGTATAGTCAAAAACTCTTCGCTACATCAACTTTCCTTTAACTGGCTGCCTTCAATCTCAAACACTGCCGCGGCGTTGCATCTCTTACTATATTCTACTGTTATTTTTATGGTTACTGCTCCTCTGAACTTGCTAACTGCATGCCTCCCACACTCCGGCGGCCTGGATGCACGAGACTTTCTATTCATTTTCATCCTTATTTTTCTTGCCTTACACGATTGGATGGATGCAATATCCATGAGATAAATGAATACACAGATATTTAGATAAACAGATAGATAGATGAATATATAGATATGCAGATAAATACAAAGATAAACAAGCAGATATACAGATAGATAGATAGATAGGTAGATAGATAAACAGGTAAATAGATAGATAAATGGATAAATAGATGAAAAGAGGCAAACACTGATTGATGAATATGTTGAAATCTGCATAAAAAAATGATGGAAAAAAAAAAAGGGAAAAGCTATCAGAATCAGTCCAACTATTCCCTGAGTGGCCATTAAAGAGAAGACCAGACAAAGCACACCACCACCACCAGCAACACCAATACTTGTTCCAGCTCCCTTGCTCGGCACAGCGCCACCTGCCCGCCTGCCCACCACCACCACCCGGACCTTTACAAGCGGAGGGAACGTTCCCCTCTTTAAAAGTTGTACAGAGACTGGGAGAAAATTCACGGCATCTGCTTTGTTTCCCTCGAACTCATTAAGGAGCAGCACTTGGCGGGCTTTCTCCCTCATTTATTTTGCATTACCTGAACTGCCTTTGTCGAAGCAAATATTAAGGGAATTTTTTCTACTTTTTTTTTTCTTTATAGGTACAAGGGAGGGAAATACAAGATGATATTAGCCTTCGTTGATGCAAAAGGTGATTCCGTCTGGTTAACTTTTATTTTTTTTTATTATTATCTGCTTAGGAACGGCATATTCAGATACTTATTTTTTGTTGTTCATGTCTTTCCTCTTTTGTAGCTTTTATCTTTTTTTTTTTGTACTTCACGTATAAAAAAAAAAAAATTACGATAGACTCGAAAACCTAATAATACCAACATTGCTTCTGTCCAAGTAAGTGATAGAGGAAATTAACGCATATTACTTTTCTTCCCCTAACGATATGAGAATGTAGAAAAAATCCTTGATATCTTAACCATTGTTGAAGCAAATGATACAGTGAACTAAACAAAATTGGTCTGTCGTTGAAGTAAATGATAAAGAAAATTAATGCATATTAGTTTCTTTCCCTTAACAATATAAGAATGCAGAACAAAAAAGAAAAATCACCATTATCGAAGCAAATAATAAAGTAAACCAGAGCGAAATTGGTCTCTTTACTGTACATTCCCGCTTATAACACGGTTCTAAAATAAGTGAATAAATATAAAGAAAAAAAAAGAAAAAAAAACGAAAGGCAAATTTAGTTTTATTCCAGGGTGACTCAAATGAAACAGCAAATCTCATCTTTATGTCACATGATGAAGGGGATCCGTGGGTGGCGCAACAACACAATACAAGGCCTGACTGCACCAATCACGCGGAGACTCACTGACATACTCACCCTGTGGCGGCGTGTTTGATCGGCTCAGCCCTTTGTCCCGGCGCGGTGGTGGGCGAGTAATTAACCCTTTGACTAGTAAGGCTTTGTCACAGTTTAATAAAATGGTCTTGTGTAGATTAAGATTATAATTCTAAAAGATAAGTGTTAGCAAATTATTCACATTTAGTGTGTACAGATTTAGACGATATTTTGAAAGATACAGTTAGAGCAAAGGAGTACTCGAATATTCACGAGAGTCTTTCAGTGACTGGTTGATTGACTGACTGAATGGTGGGTGATAAAAAAAAATAAAAAAAAAAAGTCAGAAAAGTAAGTGTTGGAATATTGAGCAAAGTGTAACAGTGGTTGGCTGATTGAGTGGCTGACTGATGGGTGATAAATAATAAGTCACACCAAAGAAAGTGTTGGAATATTGAGTAGAATCAATCAGCGGATGTTTGATTGACTGGTGAGTGATAGATGATTGGCTGCTGGGATGATGGCTGCCTGTATGGTGATGGGTGAGTGGCTGGCAGGTGACAGGGCTGGCATCACTGGTACGCAGGTAGCGTATATTAAACGGCAGCCTCTTGAACAAGTTTACTTGCATTTATCACTTATTAAATGTAACAGTATTGATTACCGATTATACAAAAACCGGGGAATCAACAACTAACACGATAATGTGATAATTGACATGTTCTTGTTTTTTCTCAACTTCGATTTATATTTCGAGACAAAGTAGAAAGAAGTCTTCGTCAGATTACCCAGGTTATGAACGGGAGGGGAAAGAGCCTGGGCAGAATGAGGCTAAAAGGGCACTGAAGTAATAAGCCACATGACATGAGTCAACGCTAGACAGTAATCACGTACACTGTGACATGCAAACTTGTTCTCGCTGATGTTTAAAAAAAATAAAATAAATAAATAAAAAATAAAAAAAAGTAAGGAAAAAAAGAAAAGAAAATGTAACTGGTTTTTACACTTAAACACCGAAAAAAAAAACTACCTAACATCATCATATCTACCAATGTTAAACTATTGCCCCACGCAGAAAAACAAAGTGGAAAGAAGTTAAAATATTTTCCCAACACTCCACGGGAATTTACTAAAACAGACAATGATTTCCCTGAAGTACGCGTGTTGCCTTGATTGCAGGTGCATGATTAATTAATGCCCGCCAGTACACGTGGCTAAAACGCACCACTTCACTTTTATTATCGCAATACGGAGCCTGGATATTGCGAGTCATTTAGCCCTATAGTTCCCATTAATATCCATTTTTTAGCTGCCGGAATTACGAAAAATTTCCATTCTCGTACATTCATAGTTGCCGTCTTGCATTGCTGAGAGAAATGTGACTGTGTGGGTAGCGAGTGAGGAAGGATAGAGCGAGTGAGGGATGAAGGATAGAGAGAGTGAGGGACGAAGAATAGAGAGTGAGGTAAAAGGGTAGAGAAAGTGAGGGATGAAGGACAGAGCGAGTGAGGGATGAAGGATGGAGAGAGTGAGGGACGAAGAATAGAGAGTGAGGTAAAAGGGTAGAGAAAGTGAGGGATGAAGGACAGAGCGAGTGAGGGATGAAGGATAGAATAAGTGAAGCTAAAGAGTAGAGTGAGTGAAAGACAGCGCCAGTGATGTTCAGGACGAAGCGAGTGAGGCTGAAGGGATAAAGGAGTGGCGAGTGCTGACGGGTCGGGGCAAACAGTCACGCACAACACAAATTTCCGGAATGGTCACAGGGATTTCTGATGCAGTGGAGATGAAACGTGAATGAATTAGTTAACTGATGGAGGAAATTGATCAGTCTCGTTGGAATTGCTTTCTCTCTCTCTCTCTCTCTCTCTCTCTCTCTCTCTCTCTCTCTCTCTCTCTCTCTCTCTCTCTCTCTCTCTCTCTCTCTCTCTCTCTCTCTCTCCTGGCTACCTTTTTTACATGAAATAAAATCTTAGATAATATTCAATGCGTCCTGGAATCGCTACCAATATCAAAATATGTACTGTGGGTCAGATTACCTGATAAAGCTTTTCACTTCCACTCACATTCCGCAAGTGAAATCATTGCTACGAACTTCCAAGTAAGTGTTAACATTTATCTACCCGACAGATACTTTTTTCTTGTTTTTAGGGAATCCGTCGTTGAATAATACAAAGGGTGTGGTAGAAGTGTTTCAAAGGCGGTCGCAGTTTTTTTTTTTTTTTTCTGTGACTTGCAAACAAAATACAGTAATTAGAAGTAGGACAACTCGGGCGGTAGGGAATTATAATTTTGATCATACTCGACAAACATTTTTTTTTAGGAAATTCCATGTTGAATAATAGAACCTTGAGTCTGTGCACTGGGAGATGCGTTTCTGTGACCGTCGAATTTACATTTTTTTTCTCTCTCCAACAAAGCGAGACACAGTAATTAGAGGCCAGAATAACTGAGCCGGTTGGAAATTATAATTCTAATATAGATAAAAAAAGTTCTGACCATTGCTGAGGATTTCTAAGCCTCTAACACTGACGACATCCAGCGACACAACCATTCATACTTTTAAAGGGAACACCAGGTACCTTGTAGAGGACCAGGACGTGGAACTCAAATGAATTAAATGTATGGGAAAGAAGGGGACAAGAGGAGATGAACAATTACTAGTGCTTATAAAATTGTATGCTTCTCTTTCTTTTCCCTACTTTTTCTTTTCTTCTACTTTTTTTTTTCTTCTTCTCCCACGGTCGGGAAACGATGATACAGCAGTCACTACAATCTTGTTATAAGATCCACAAACTTAAATTGTCAATAGATTGGAGGACTTAAGATTGAGGGAAAACTTTACAGAGTGGGAGTGAGTGCGGTAGATTACTGAGAAAACAAAAAACTCAGGAAATAAAGGAAACTCTAAGAATCCTGCAGGCCTACATGTGACAGTCATATATAAAACATTACTGTACGTACATCCACATATTACTCCATTATTATTTTAGTCAGGTATTGCCAGTGACAGTATATACCTCTAGTAATATAACTAATGTGTAGGAAGGTGAAAGAAGCCAGCAGGCCTACACATGGCTGTCCCAGTATAAAAACATTACTTACGTATATCAATATATTACTCTTATCAATATTTTTTTTAATCAGCCACTGACCGTGACCTTTAGTAATGTAACTGTAGTAATAATATTGTTCCTTTCTTTGCTTCTACGTGTGTTTGTACTTTATATTTCATATACGTAGTTCGTAATTGTGATATTCTTACCTTTTGTTAATATTTTTGCTAATATGTATGTTTGTACTTTGTTTCACTTACGTAATTTGAACTTTATTGTGATGGTTCGTAGGTGTCGACTCAACTTTACTAATTTTTACTGCCTAGTCTGCCCGCGGTTCTCCTTTCTCGTGTACCGTATATTTTAAAATTTACTAAAGCCTTAGTATGAACACAAGAAACGCTAAAGGAGAAGAATTGACCCTTAGTAAGAACTCTGGCGTATCTTATCTTCACCTGTCTGAGATACAGTAACATACTCCCGGCGTTCCCGTTCCAGGATTCGAACCCTCGTCCCTCGTAATGTCAGGGTAAATATATAATGTGCCGCTGATGAAATGGTACATAATGCACATTCACATACTATTTATATCGAGTTCTTTTTTTTTCTATTTATTAATTTTTTATTCCTATGGCGGCGCGAGCTTAATTCGTATATGCTGCTTTCAGTCATGCTTTTAATTAAATCCTGCCTCCTGACTCCAATGTTTTGTTTTGTTTTTTTCTCTCGGGTCAGACCTCCTATGCCTTAGAAAAAAAATCAATGCAATTTTCTCAGCTTGTCCCATGCCGACTGCAGTTTCTTAAAAGGAGCGCCAAGGTAGCATTTTTTTCCATTTTTCGTAGTCATTGGTCAACCTTCCTCAGACACAAGAACGAAAAAATAGACTACGTTTCAGAATCCATTCCTTTCAATCCAGCACCATATAGTATTTTTTGTTTTATTTCGTGTAGTTTTCGGTCAGTTTTTTTTTCCCCCATCTTGTAGTCTTGGTCAGGCTCCTTCAAACAATAAAAGGAAAAAAATAAATACACAGCGTTTCAGACTCTGTTCATCTCAGCCAGCACTTCTCTCCGGCGCCGGATCCTCCCGGGAGAGTCTTTTGTCCAGTATGAAATATTTACAAGAAAGTCTTTTGGTGAGGCCGAGCGAGTGTAAGAGAGAGAGAGAGAGAGAGAGAGAGAGAGAGAGAGAGAGAGAGAGAGAGAGAGAGAGAGAGAGAGAGAGAGAGAGAGAGAGAGAGAGACGGGGGCACTTCACACAGAGCACCCACGATGACCTCTGTGTAGCCAAAGGCGTGGAGGAAAATTCATTGCCGGAGGGAAAAGAGGTAAGGACGAACGAGATGAAGGAGAGAGAGAGAAAGAAAGAAAGAGGGAGAAAGAGAGAAAAAGAGAGCGAGCGAAGGAAACGTTGAGAAAGTGAATGGGTAAGAAAGTGGGAGCGCGTGTGAAGGAGGGGCAAGGTTCAAAGGAGAGGTTGGGAGAGCTGGAGGTCACTGGAGAGCTATGAAGGAGCCACTCCGTTCAGGCTGGAGTAATACATTTGGCGGGAAATAACCGGGGAGGGCTGAGGACTGGGCGGGGAGGACTAGGGGCGTGTGTGACGGAGGGGAGAGGAGGGTGGAAGAGAGATCGAGGAAGGAAAACTATGACAGCAGGAGAATGGGATAGATGGAGGAGGGAGGAAGCGGTGGAAGGGTGCGGGGAGGGCGTGGACATAAAGCTAGCCTGACGATGGTGTCCGTGCGGAGATGATAAAGGCAGAAAATAGAGCCGTGAAGGGAAGGAAGGAAGGAGAGGAGGGGAAGCGAAGTGGTGCTAGCGAGGAGGAAGGAAAGGGGCGACTTGGGCCACTGTGATTTAAGACGCCTCGTAAAAAAAGAAATATAATCCAGAGAGACACATGAGCTGGAACGAGGGTCAATTTCTGTGATCGGCGAGTCATCAAAGGCAGGCTGGGCGCGATGAGGCGGCGCTACCCGGCTGGCGGACCCGAATACTTACAAGGCGACGGGCAGTGTTGTGTTGCGTGAGGAATGTTTCATGGCAGCGTTTGTTGACCGGTTCACTGCTTGACTCAATCACGTCTTCTTATAAGAGACGGATGAGGAAACACAAAGCAAAGCTGAAGCTACGGCCACTGAAGTGTTATTGCTCACTGTTCCCTGTCTGACGTAATCACGCCTTTTTGGCGACGAATGATCAAAAATAAGCTACGAGCACTGAAATATTTGATTTACTTTATCTTTTATTTTTTTACTCACTGGTGCCTACACTGCAAAGTTGTACAGATAATACAATATTAGAAAGTTTAGAAACTCATAGCTGTCATACATCTAATAGGTTTTAATATGATTTATTGAGCTTTTCAAAAGTTTACATAATTATAGTGATAATTTAACAAATATATTGTTTCATCAGCGTAGAAAACACTCATGAAAACCCGATTAATCTCTTTGTGGCTCTTAAAGAAAATGTCTTCAAGAGAGAGAGAGAGAGAGAGAGAGAGAGAGAGAGGGGGGGGGAGGGAGGCATTTCAATACACGAACCAAGAGTTGTGAACAAATAAGACAAGAGTTAAGGAAAAAGAGATGAAAGGGTAAAATGGACTCGGCGTATACACACACACACACACACACACACACACACACACACACACACACACACACATGCGCGCGCGCCCCTCGAAGGGTAAAGAGACTTACCAAGGCGCTGTCGGTCCCCAGGTGCATCATCTCCGTATCATCTCCGGTATGGGATTGCCACAGCTACTCTCGGGCACACGACAATGGTACATCCTCAGTGGTACGGGAAAGGAGGGTACACTGGGGGCAGTTGAGAAAGAGAAAGAAAAAAAAAAAAGTAGATATATAAAAAATAGTGGTCAGGTTTAACAAAGGTATATTCACGGTAGTCACTTGATGTAAAAATAGTTATAGAAAAGGTAGGAAGACGGTAGTTAGCGATGTGAAAAAAGTATAAAGAAAGGAACGTAGTCGGTTGTGAAATTATATAAAAAAAAAAGTGTTTGAAAAATTAAGTATATCGTGAAAGGTAATAAAACAAAAGGCAGGTACAAGATGAACAGGCGATAAAAAGAAAAAAAGAAAGGAACATGGTGAATACGTGACAGAAAACATGAAATAAAGTCACGAACAAGACACACGATGAATATAAGAAAGGCAGATACGAGGTGGACAGGTAATAAAAAGAAAGGTACAAGGTAGACGGGTGATATGAAAAGTGACGTACAAATATGACAGGTATGCGGTAGACAGATCACTAGACAGATATGCGGTAGACAGATACACTAAAGGTAGACACACTGTGAATAGATACTAAAAAGAATACTAAGAAGACAGTGGACAGGTGATACAAAGAAAAGTACAAAAGATTACAGGAGAGCTTCTGAGAAAACGTTGCAAAGGAATGAGACAAGGAATTCGAGTGAGAAGGAAGAGGAGGACTGAGTCTGAGATGAGCAAAGTGAATGAACTGGCAAAAGGAAGACTGAGGAAATAAGACTGAGGAGGAGGAAGAGGAGGAGGTGAACTGAATACAAGTCTTGCAATGTGAAGGAGTAGGTGGAAGAAAGTATGGTGCACCCTATTGCCAGGAAAAAGGAGAGAGGTAAGGATGGAGGAATCGGTGAAGCGTGCAGTAAGATGAAGGGAGAGAGAAGAAGAGAGAGCGAATCCATGGAAGGAAACTAAAGAATTGAGGTGAAAAGTTATATACTGGGAAGATAAGAAAAATATCTTTATATTGCGACGGGTGAGAAGAAAATGTTAAAGATAAGCTAGAGAGGAAAATAAAAGGAGGAAGATGAGAAGGGGGTCCAAAAGGAGAGGGAAGCCTCGAGAAGAAAGGAGTGAAGAGAAAAATATAAGTACGTTCCGAAAGAGACGAAGAAGTGAAACAAGGAAAGGAAAATTGAAAGCGACATCAGGAACTCCAGATCAAAAATAAAATAATCGAGAATGATTTTGCACCAATAAATAGAGGAGACAAACAGAAAAAAAGGTCACAGGAAACAGGGAGAGACGAAAATACCTGGAAGGATGAAGGCAGGAAGAAGACAAATAAAGGAGGGTGGGAACGGAACAGAGAACAAAAAAATAGTAAAAAAAAAAAAAACGACATTCTGACAGTAACGGGAAATGGACTAACGGGAAGTAGACAGTAAAATAGAAAATGGTGGACGGGAAAGAGATAAAAAAGTGAGCAGTTTACGGAAACGTGGAGCTGAAAAAAGGAGGAAAAAAGATAGACTAGTTGATTTATAGAGAAGTAAAACTAAATATTGAGAAAAACGTGGTATGGGATGGGAGGAAGCGAATTGAGAGGGAGGGAAAGGTTAAATCTTCTCCCACGCATGTACACACACGCAGTATAGAATATATATAAAAAATAAAAAGTCGTACTATTTAAAATTCAATACAGATGAAAAGGAAACTTGTATATCTAGTGAATCACGTTGAATTCCGGTATGCTTGTTAAAGAAGGAAAATATTCATGGAAATATTGTTTGTGAAATACACCAATTACTCTTTTATAAAATTGTCAAAATAAAAAAAAATAAAAAAAGATCGTGCCATATATAACTCAGCACTTGTAGAAAAAAGCAAAAGTTGTATTCTGTTCAGTCACGTTGAATTGTATAAGAAATAAAATTGTATATGAAAATTAATCCTTAAGGTTCGAAGAAATATTGTTTGAAAAATACATGATTGAAAAATACATGAATTATTCCTTTTAAAAACTCGTCTCTTCCTGCACTCCTGAGGCAACAGTAAGCAACAAGAGGAAAAAAGTCATTCTGATGATAATAATGATAATTAGGATAATGAGGATGATAATTAAAATGATGATGATGATGATGATACGGATGGTGTTATTTTTATGACTGATACAATACACCCTCACATCACACATGCACACACACACACACACACACACACACACACACACACACACACACACACACACACACACACACACACACACACACACACACACACATCACAACACAACAAATCCAACACACTCACACAACAGACCTTTACAAAGACAATCCATAACACACCCTCACACACACACACACACACACACACACACACACACACACACACACACACACACACACACCGTGACAATAATCATCAATAATCCAGATGCCCCGAGCCACACACACACACACACACACACACACACACACACACACACACACACACACACATTCCTATCGACAATTTCGCCTTTCATTCCAAAGTGACCATTACAGTATATAGTGTCCCCCTTCTACCTTTGACGCCGGCGGCTGATGGACTGAAATAGGACGCGGTATTAATAGTCCCCGACCCGCGGCGACGACACCCGATGCAGCATGTATGGGAGGGATTCGCACTCTGACAGGATGGGGAGGTGACGTTACTGCCCGTCTTCCTACCCAACCCTACGTGCGCTTATTGACACACACACACACACACACACACACACACACACACACACACACACACACACACACACACACACACACATACACACACACTGGTTCTCATTCCTTGCTATACACAGCCGCTACATCACATCAAGTTTCTGTCTTGCGTTACCTCATCCAGTATTACTTCCCTGCAACACATTCACACTCACTCCTCGCTTCCACACACACCCACACTTATCAACACTCATTCCTTCCTTCATTCAAACGCTGCCTCACATCTGCCTTGCGTTGCTTCATCCAGTATTACTTCTCATAACACATCCACACACATACTTCCCCCCTACACACACACACACACACACACACACACACACACACACACACACACACACTCATCCCCTGATACACTCAAGCACAGCGTCACATTTGGTCCCTGCCTTGCGTTACCTCATACCCATCCAGCATTACTTCCCTGGAACATACGCGGCAATTTTTCACGTCCATGAAACGAATACTTGTACAGCCTCGCATTTAACGGCAAGCGCTATCCCGGCACTACTAGAAACCAATGTTTTCCATGCGGCGGAATGGAATCACGGCTTGTTTATTGGGTTGTAAATCGTTACTGCGACGGGTGAAAAGCTCCCGGCGTGGGGGAACACAGAGCGAGATGCGGAGGGTGAGGGGAGTGAAGGAGGGTGAGGGGTGAGTAAAGGGAGGATGGGGAGAGGGTGAGGGATGGATAAGGGGAGATGGGGAGAGGGTGAGAGGAAAGGGTTGTGAGGGGAGGGAGTGTTAAACGTTTAGTGCTGTAATACTCATTAAGGGATTCACCATGTAACAGCATCAGGTTTCTCTCTCTCTCTCTCTCTCTCTCTCTCTCTCTCTCTCTCTCTCTCTCTCTCTCTCTCTCTCTCTCTCTCTCGTTCTTTCCAAATGTTTCCTTCTCTGTTGCTTTTCATTTCCTCCACATCCTTCTTTCCTTCCTCTCTCCCTCCCTTGCTGCTTCCATTCCGTTTATTTCTAATTTATTTTCTCTACCACTGTCACTACTACCACCATCACAGCCATTCCGAAACACCTACGTTGACCTCCACTATCACCACTACCTTCACTATCATCACCACCTTCACTATCATCACCATTATCACAACTACCCAAACCAACTACCATAACCAGCAAAGTCTCCACACATTCATCACCATAACCACCGAAGTGTCATTGTCACTCATTCGTAGCACTCATAGTTATCACCAGTCATCACCATAACTCACCACTCTCCCCATTGGTGTAGTTCAAACATTCACCACACCAACATAACGAAAGAGCGTAAAAAAACACTAGCGAATTTTGTTTACGTCAGCCTTGCTATATCCCCTGTAACATTCATCACTACCACCTCTTAAACCATTCACCACTTAACGATTAGAAAAATGGTGAAGAAAGTTAACAGAAAAATTTACATTACAAAATATCTTCACGCATGCAACAAAAAAAGGACAGCAAAAAGTATTATTGGCTTAATATATATCGAAACATTAAAGCGAATAGAGTTGCAAGTATCCCTGATTGATGAGCGAGACCTGAACCAGCGCAGCGACACGCGGGACTCCCTCCTGGACTATAGTTATTTAATGCCTCTGGTGGGGCGTGGGACGGAGACGGTAAAAGCCGATATAATTGAACAGCTCTTTCCATGAAGAACCTTGTCGTGTACAAAATTGACAGACGTATTCTGAGACTCGTGGTGGTAGTGAATATTCCTTTCAGATTGTGGACTGAAGGGAAACAGCAAACCGTGAAGGCTGATTGGAGCATATTCCTTACTGTTGCACCACACTGATTTCTGTACACCACGCGTTGCTCGGAACACGGACGCAGGCTGAAACAGTTTAACAATTCCGTAAATAATTAAACCAGACACCATCGGAGAAGGCATAAGCTCACAACCTATTATAACTTAGCGAGCAGAGGCCTTGCGGCACCAAACTCGGCGCCTTACAACCTCGGAAACAGTAATTGTACTCTCGATCCTGCTTCGGAGAGCAGCCACCGACCCACGCCCCGAGGCACTGCAGAGGGAGAAACAAAATACATATACAAAACCCGCCACTGCCGAGGTACAATTGCCTGAAGCGGTGACGATACAAAACAATACGAAACCCGCCACTACCGAGGTACAATTGCCTGAAATAGTGGTGCTGTATGCGTAAAGTGTTAGACAACAATGATCAGGCAACTACCTCCAGTTTTCCCAATTATGATCTTTACGGGATTTTTAATGTAAAGCAGATACTTCATAATATATGAGTTTCTATTTCTTTTACTCGCTTAATAAACAGATACTCCTTATATCAGGTCCCCAAAAAGAAACAGCTTGGCTCTGGCCCAGTAACACGAGCAGCCAGTGATCTATGGCTCACCTTCACGTGGCACCTCTCAATGTAGCGCCCCGCCGCCACACGAATACCCTGGATCATCTGTCTCCTTATCGGCAACTGCACAGCTAAACTTCCCTGACACGTACTTGCGGTGGAAAAGTTACCTGTCATTATTCAGGTGCATCAGACACTCGGCGGGGATCTGAGGCGGCTCGAGATATGTTTTGCGGGTTGGCAGGTTGAGAGGGAAGGCAGGAAGGCCAGAGAGAAGGACGAGTCTCAAGATGTTCAGCCGAGACGTGAGGTTACCGTGTTAGTGGGTAGAAGTGGAGGTCGTGGAGGGAATAGGTGATGGAAAGAAAGGAACTCAAGTCAATGATGGAGGGAAAGAAGGAAACTTAACTGAAGGAGGGACGGTAAGGAGGGAAGGGAAAGTGCCCATACGGGAGGGTAGGAAAGGAAGGGGAAGCGACTGTACAAGTGATTTTTGCAATAGAAGCGATAGTTCCTTTGAAGGAGGAAAGGAATAGAAGAGGTCGTGTAGGGAAAAGAAAGAGGAAGAAGATAATTAAACTGAAGAAGGGAGGGTAGGAAGGGAAGGGAAGGCAGGATTCAGTGAAATGTTTAGAGGAGGAAGAGAAGGAGATAGTGGAAGGAAAAGAAAGAACAGTAGACTTAAATCACCATCTTGAGAGGAAGGAAAGAAAGGCGAAGTAGACAACAAACTGAGGCAGAGTTCCAGAGTTTAAATCATTTGGTGTGTTTTGTGTGTTGTTGGCTAGGGGCAATGATTTTTCCGGCGAAGTAGCAGCAAAACCCCGATGTTTGTGAAGGATTTTCCAATATCTTAAGCCGGGATCTGTGCGTGGTATTGTTGAGGGACGTCGGAACACTGACCCTGAGGCGACGTGGCCCCCCCAGTTTGCAGAAGTTTGAGATCCAGCGTCGCGCCACCTCGTCCCAAGGGAGGGAGGCTCGCTAAGGCTTATTCTTTATTGGAATTCACTGCTAACTTCGACGACTTGCTGAGAAAACGAGTGTATGATGAGTCAGGAGCAGCTTTGGGATAAATTACAGAGGACTGATAATTTTTAACTCAAGAACGCAGCTCCTTTTCATAATTTCATGCTATTACCTTTGTGCGTAATGTCTAGATGAAAAAAGTCTTATCGGCAGCCAGAATTATAACTCCTTGATAATTCCCGCACGCTAATCATTCCGGGCTTA